>NC_084570.2:41601660-41604160 GCF_033978685.3 Nerophis lumbriciformis | reverse complement strand
GGGCACCTCAACAAAATTGCAAGGCAACATTTTGTAATTCCCAGAAAGTCGGATCAATAAGTTCATGACTTTCGGAACTTTCGGAACTATGAGCCGCTACCTTTTTCCTACGCTTTGTCCCCTGCGGCTTATAAAACGGTGAGACTAATTTATGCATTCTTCTTCGCTTTTAAAAAAACAAACAAGCAAAGACACTTAAAAGGTGTGTTATTGTTTGTGCTATGGCGCCATCTTTTGGACGAGTTTGCTCACTGCAGGGCTCTTCTGTTTAGCGCTTAGAACAGGAAGTGCAAGTGCCGTTCCGTCTTTTAGCCGTCCATAGCGATTCTACTTGTATGTTTTCATCACTCCAAGCAACGTTTGTACGTTTTACAATATAACTAAAACTATTGTTACCTACTAAACACGTGTGATGTCTGTAGGAGTGTTTTCGTGCTTATTTGTACGTGCTATCGTAATGTCATCAAGCTACCTAACACATTTACGAGGGTCTTTGTTAATATTACTAATTTACAACAACATTCTTTTTGTATTGTTTCAGTTTCGTAAATTCACCAAAACCGTGGAGTTATTGAGTCTGTTTAGCTAGTTGGAGGTGACTTCTGTTTTGTTTGATCAGTCGTTTTACTGCCGTGTTGTGGACATTGTTTGGAAACAATTAAGGTATGTAAATAAACATTTAGAAAATATTTATTTGTAAATAACTCATTTCACAACGTTTATATCTGCGGCTTATAGTACGATGCGACTAATATATGGAAAAATGTTTTATATTACAGTATTTTATAGTCTGGAAATTTACAGTAATTACTTTTCTACGTCCATAAACACGCCTCTGAAGTCACACAAAACGTTATCGCAATTTACCGTGAGAAGTTAGCAAATCTCGCGAGAGCTCAACTCAGCAAGCATGGAAGGAATCACGACCGGATTCTGCCTCGACCTAATTACTACGCCGTCAGCCATCTTGGTGGATTTTTACTGTAGCGACGCTAATTTTTCCCATGTCATCATCATGGATTTGGCACCAATGCTAACTTTTCCTATGTTAGCATGCTAATGTTTTATACTAGCCTTTTTGCTAATTGTATTCGTATAAACCCCAAAAAATCATGGCTTTTGATACTTAACACAATCTTTGAAGTATGCTAACTTTTTCCATCTCATCACACTTACATTAACACGCTGACGTTTAACGTTAGCATTCCAGATCATTTGATTTATCATGGCTTTTTCTACTTGGCGCTATCCTAGAAGTGTGCTAACGTTTCTTATCTTACCAAGCTAAGGTTAGCATGCTAATGTTTTTATACTAGACTTTTTGCTCATTTTATTCGTATAAACCAAAAAATAATGGCTTTCGATACTTAGCACAATCTTTGAAGTATGCTAACTTTTTCTATGTCATCACATTTTAACACATTAACGCGCTAACGTTTAACGTTAGCATTCTAGATCATTTATATATATATATATATATATATATATATATATATATATATATAAATAGATTGGGGATCTTTGACTAGTGTTTTTTGCAGTAGGAGATTAAAAACAGCAGATTGTTAATAGAGGATCTTTGAATTGTGTTTTTGCAGTACGTCCCTAAAAACAGCAGATTGTTAATAGAGGATCTTTGACTTTTTTTTTTTTGTTTGTTTTTGTTTTTTGCAGTAGGAGATTAGAAACAGCTGATTGTTAATAGAGGATCTTTGACTAGTGTTTTTGCAGTAGGAGATTAAAAACATCAGATTGTTAATAGAGGATCTTTGACTAGTCTTTTTGCAGTCGGAGATTAAAAACATCAGATTGTTAATAGAGGATCTTTGACTAGTGTTTTTGCAGTAGGTCCCTGAAAACAGCAAATTGTTAATAGAGGATCTTTGACTAGTTTTTTTGCAGTAGGTCCCTAAAAACAGCAGATTGTTAATAGAGGATCTTTGACTAGTGTTTTTGCAGTAGGTCCCTAAAAACAGCAGATTGTTAATAGAAGATCTTTGACTAGTCTTTTTGCAGTAGGAGATTAAAAACAACAGATTGTTAATAGATGATCTTTGACTAGTGTTTTTGCAGTAGGTCCCTGAAAACAGCAAATTGTTAATAGAGGATCTTTGACTAGTTTTTTTGCAGTAGGTCCCTAAAAACAGCAGATTTTTAATAGAAGATCTTTGACTAGTGTTTTTGCAGTAGGAGATTAAAAACAGCAGATTGTTAATAGAGGATCTTTGACTAGTTTTTTTGCAGTAGGTCCCTGAAAACAGCAAATTGTTAATAGAGGATCTTTGACTATTTTTTTTCTTGCAGTAGGTCCCTAAAAACTGCAGATTGTTAATAGAAGATGTTTGACTCGTGTTTTTGCAGTAGGAGATTAAAAACAGCAGATTGTTAATAGAGGATCTTTGACTAGTGTTTTTGCAGTAGGTACCTGAAAACAGCAAATTGTTAATAGAAGATCTTTGACGAGTGTTTTTGCAGTAGGAGATTAAAAACAGCAGATTGT
>NC_084570.2:41584160-41596660 GCF_033978685.3 Nerophis lumbriciformis | reverse complement strand
GTTTTTAATTTATTTATCTTATTTTATAAATTTTTTTAAATGTACCTTATCTTCACCATACCTGGTTGTCCAAATTAGGCATAATAATGTGTTAATTCCACGACTGTATATATCGGTTGATATCGGTATCGGTAATTAAAGAGTTGGACAATATCGGATATCGGCAAAAAGCCATTATCGGACATCCCTAATCATAATCAGTACTACTGAAGATCTTTGCTCCTTCTCAACTATGTGGTAATATTCTTTTCACAAAATACAACCAATAGTACGTTAATGTTAAATCTTACTTGTGAAAAGTAATCCCCCGATTCCTATTTTCAACAGTCCGCTCATTTGAGCAGGAAAACGCTGAACACCATCTTTGTTTTCTACCTGTCAACTGTCAGTTTAGGCTGCTCATCACCACTTCAAGATGGCGGCCGAATTTCTCGCGTCACAGCAGCCAATGCAGCGTCTACTTATAAGATGTCTATGCTTCATAGTCCCACAGTGAAACAGAGAAAAGGCAAAACCTCTTGCAGTACTCTGACTCGCCACACCGAGCAGGGGGTGATGGTGAGCGAGCTGTCGCTAACATGTTTTAGCAACCAGGAAGCCAGCCTTGATGTTGTGGTCGGGCGTGATGCTCTGCTGAATGAATGTAAAGTGAATGAATGCAAGGATGGAAATGAATGAATGCATATAAATGAATGTGAATACATATGAATGATTGTGACTCAATATGAATGAATGAATGTGAATCAATGAATGGATTTTAGTGAATGTGAATTAACGCATGTAAATGAATGAATGTGAATGTATATGAATAAATGAATGTGAATGAACGAATTAATGTGAATTAATGAATTGATTTTCATAAGTGTGTA
Source organism: Nerophis lumbriciformis (assembly GCF_033978685.3). Classification (NCBI taxonomy): domain Eukaryota; kingdom Metazoa; phylum Chordata; class Actinopteri; order Syngnathiformes; family Syngnathidae; genus Nerophis; species Nerophis lumbriciformis. The sequence goes on along the minus strand of NC_084570.2, from coordinate 41,595,791 downwards.
TATATATGAATGAGTGTGAGTACATTAATGTGCATGGATGAGTGAATGCATTAATGAATGTGAATATATATGAATGAATATGAGTAAATTAATGTGAATGAATGAATTAATGAATGTATTTAATGAATGTGAATATATATGAATGAATGTGAGTAAACAAATGTGAATTAATGAATGGATTTTAATAAATGTGAATATATATGAATGAATGTGAATGAATTTGAAAGATGAATGTGAATAATGGTTGGACATGAATGGGAATGGATATGAATGCAAGTATGTGAATAAATGAATTGATATGAATGAATGCAAGTGAATAAATTAAATAATGTGAATAAATTAATGGATATGAATGAACAAATGGGAATGAATGAAAGGAAGGGAATTCATATGAATGATTGTGAATTAATATGAATACATGAATGAGTAGATATGAATACATATGAATTAAAGGGATTTAATGAATGACTATAAATTAATAAATAAATATGAAAAAGTGTATGAATAAATGTGAATGAATATGAATGAATGGATTGGAATGAATGATACAAAAGTATATGAATAAACGTGAATGAATGAATGGAAATGAATGAATGTAATGTATATGACTTAATGAAAGTGAATGAATGAAAGCCCCCATTTTGAAATACTTGTGTTTAAAAAAAACAATAAAAAAAAAACAATGATCACTACCTTGCTAGGAGTGATTTGGAAACAAGTTATTGAGTGTATTCTGCAGCCAGCTCACATGCAGTTAAATATTATGATATATATATAATATACAGTAATAATATATGATATCATATACAGTTATAATATATGATGTAATATACAGTAATAATATATTATATAATATACAGTAATAATATAATTTACAGTATCAATATGACAACATAATGTGCAGTAATATAATGGAGTAAAAATATATGATATACAGTATTAATACAATATATAATATACTATACAGTAATAATATATTATGATATATATAATATACAGCAACAATATAATATACAGTAATATAATAAGATATAATATACAGTAATAATATATGATATAATATAATGTACTGTAATGATATAATAAGATGGAATATACAATCATATTATAATATGATATACAATAATATACAGTATTAATATAATATACAGTAATAATATATGATATAATATACAGTAATAAAATATGATATAATATACAGTAATACTATAAGATATAATATACAATAATAATATATAAAATACAAAAGCCAAAACCAGTGAAGTTGGCACGTTGTGTAGATGGTAAATAAAAACAGAAGACAATGATTTGCAAATCATTTTCTACTTATATTCAATTGAATGCAAATAATCATTAACTTAGAATTGAATGGCAGCAACACATTGCAAAAAAGCAGTCACAGGGGCATGTTCACCACTGTGTTACATGGCCTTTCCTTTTAACAACACTCAGTAAACGTTTGGTAACTGAGGAGACACATTTTTGAAGTGGAATTCTTTCCCATTCTTGCTTGATGTACAGCTTAAGTTGTTCAACAGTCTGGGATCTCCGTTCTGGTATTTTAGGCTTCATAATGTGCCATACATGTTCAATGGGAGACATGTCTGGACTACAGGCAGGCCAGTATAGTACCCGCATTCTTTTACTATGAAGCCACGCTGTTGTAACACGTGGCTTGCCATTGTCTTGCTGAAATAAGCAGGGGCGTCCATGATAACGTTGCTTGGATGGCAGCATACATGTATGTTGCTCCAAAAACTGTATGTACCTTTCAGCATTAATGGTGCCTTCACAGATGTGTAAGTTACCCATGCCTTGGGCACTAATACACCCCCATACCATCACAGATGCTGGCTTTTCAACTTTGCGCCTGGAACAATCCGGATGGTTCTTTTCCTTTTAGGTCCGGAGAACACAACATTTCTTAGTTTCCAAAAACTATTTGAAATGTGGACTCGTCAGACCACAGAACAATTTTCCACTTTGCATCGGTCCATCTCAAATGAGCTCAGGCCCAGCAAAGCTTTTCTGGGTGTTGTTGATAAATGGCTTTGGCTTTGCATAGTAGAGTTTTAACTTGCACTTACAGATGTAGCGACAAACTGTAGTTACTGACAGTGGTTTTCTGAAGTGTTCCTGAGCCCATGTGGTGATATCCATTACACACTGATGTCGCTTTGTGATGCATTACCGCCTGAGGGATCCAAGGTCACGGGCATTCAATGTTGGTTTTCAGCCTTGCCTTTTACGTGCAGTGATTTCTCCAGATTCTATGAACCTTTTGATGATATTACGGACCGTAGATGGTGAAATCCCTAAATTCATTGCAATAGCTGGTTAAGAAACATTGTTCTTAAACTGTTGGACAATTTGCTCACGCATTTGTTGACAAAGTGGTGACCCTTGCCCCATCCTTGTTTGTGAATGACTGAGCATTTCATGGAAGCTGCTTTTATACCCAATCATGGCACCCACCTGTTTCCAATTAGCCTGTTCACCTGTGGGATGTTCCAAATAAGTGTTTGATGAGCATTCCTCAACTTTCTCAGTCTTTTTTGCCACTTGAGCCAGCTTTTTTGAAACATGTTGCAGGCATCAAATTCCAAATGAGCTAATATTTGCAAAAAAAATAACAAAGTTTCTCAGTTGGAACATTAAATATCTTGTCTTTGCAGTCTATTCAATTGAATAGAAGTTGAAAAAGATTTGCAAATCATAGTACAAACCCCGTTTCCATATGAGTTGGGAAATTGTGTTAGATGTAAATATAAACGGAATACAATGATTTGCAAATCTTTTCAACCCATATTCAATTGAATGCACTACAAAGACAAGATATTTGATGTTCAAACTCATAAACTTAATTTTTTTTTGCAAATAATAATTCACTTAGAATTTCATGGCTGCAACACGTGCCAAAGTAGTTGGGAAAGGGCATGTTCACCACTGTGTTACATGGCCTTTCCTTTTTTTTTTTTTTTTTTTTTTTTTTGTCCTGTCCAGCTTCTCAGGCAAATCATATAGTTGATGTAGATGCCCATGTCGGCTGTTCAGATTTACTTTACAAAAGAGAAGTGTAGGATACTTCTCTTGTTGCCTTATTTGTATTTGACTTTATTAAATGTATTTATATTATCATTTAGTGCAGCCGGGCCGGAGCAGGAGGGGATAGAAAGAGAAAAAAAAAGAAGACAGAGGGGGAAATTGTGGGGACAAGAGGGGGATTAGACAGAGAGACTAAAACAACAACAGCAAACAACAACAACAACAACAATAGAGCAACATCAGCAAATATGACATGTACAAATATGATGGTAAAAGTAATAGCAAATAAGCAGTTAGCGAAAAATAAAAAATAATACAGAAATGACAATGAGCATTATTACACTACAAATGGATCAATACAAATACCAATAGAAATAGCGCTATTGATAATGAACAATACCAATAATTTACCTTTATTATCAACAATACAGTTGTTTAAATGCAACAATACATATACGTAATGATAACTTGAGATGGCCTTTCCTTTTAACAACACTGAGTAAACATTTGAGAACTGAGGAGATACATTTTTTAAGCTTCTCAGGTGGAATTCTTTCCCATTCTTGCTTGATGTACAGCTTAAGTTGTTCAACAGTCCGGGGGTCTCCGTTGTGGTATTTTAGGCTTCATAATGCGCCACACATTTTCAATGGGAGACAGGTCTGGACTACAGGCAGGCCAGTCTAGTACCCGCACTCTTTTACTACGAAGCCATGTTGATGTAACACGTGGCTTGGCATTGTCTTGCTGAAATAAGCAGGGGCGTCCATGGTAACGTTGCTTGGATGGCAACATATGTTGCTCCAAAACCTGTATGTACCTTTCAGCATTAATGGCGCCTTCACAGATGTGTAAGTTACCCATGTCTTGGGCACTAATACACCCCCATACCATCACAGATGCTGGCTTTTCAACTTTGCGCCTATAACAATCCGAATGGTTTTTCTCTTTGGTCTGGAGGACACGACGTCCACAGTTTCTAAAAACAATTTGAAATGTGGACTCGTCAGACCACAGAACACTTTTCCACTTTGTATCAGTCCATCATAGATGAGCTCAGGCCAAGCTAAGCCAACGGCGTTTCTGGGTGTTGTTGAGAAACGTTTTTTGCCTTGCATAGGAGAGTTTTAACTTGCACTTACAGATGTAGCGACCAACTGTAGTTACTGACAGTGGGTTTCTGAAGTGTTCCTGCCCATGTGGTGATATCCTTTACACACCGATGTCGCTTGTTGATGCAGTACAGCCTGAGGGATCGAAGGTCACGGGCTTAGCTGCTTACGTGCAGTGATTTCTCCAGATTCTCTGAACCCTTTGATGATATTGCGGACCATAGATGGTGAAATCCCTAAATTCCTTGCAATAGCTGGTTGAGAAAGGTTTTTCTTAAACTGTTCAACATTTTGCTCACGCATTTGTTGACAAAGTGGTGACCCTCGCCCCATCCTTGTATGTGAATGACTGAGCATTTCATGGAATCTACTTTTATACCCAATCATGGCACCCACCTGTTCCCAATTTGCTTATTCACCTGTGGTATGTTCCAAATAAGTGTTTGATGAGCATTCTTCAACTTTATCAGTATTTATTGCCACCTTTCCCAACTTCTTTGTCACGTGTTGCTGGCATCAAATTCTAAAGTTAATTATTATTTGCAAAAAAAAACGTTTATCAGTTTGAACATCAAATATCTTGTCTTTGTAGTGCATTCAACTGAATATGGGTTGAAAAGGATTTGCAAATCATTGTATTCCGTTTATATTTACATCCAACACAATTTCCCAACTCATATGGAAACAGGGTTTGTATTCTGTTTTTATTTACCATTTACACAACGTGCCAACTTCACTGGTTTGGGGCTTCTAATATACATAACCCTGTATATAATATAACATACATTAATATTATAATATGATATAATAAAACCCAGGGAACCGCCCCTGCTTTTGCATGCCGGCACTTTTTTTAAAAACAATTTTGTGATAGGATGCCTTGACCCCGCCCACTTTTCTGAGTATACTGTCCTTTATTTTCTTTCTTTTTCTTAATCTGCTGCTTCTTGGCATTCTGCTGCTGTCTTTTCAAACTGAACTCAATTCAAGTGTCAGCAGCACCAACACGCAGTGTGTGTGTGTGTGTGTGTGCTCTTCTCACCCAGCACTTAGCGGCGCGCGCGCACACGCACACACACACGCACACACACACGCACACACACACGCACACACACACACACACACACACACACACACACACACACACACACACACACACACACACACCATGTAACTTGTGGCTCCTTAATAGCAGCTGACAGTCGAGTCCGACTCTTGGGCACGATGAAAAGTGTGCAAGTGGGTGTTGTGTCTTTACGCAAAGTATACACACACACACACACACACACACACACACACACACACACACACACACACACACACACACACACACACACACACACACACACACACACACAATGGAGCATTCTGCACGCCATAATCACTTCCTCAGTCCTGTCCAGCAGCAAGTTGATGCTTCTTTTCAAAAATTGGACATGCAGAGTTGAACACAACTGCTTTTGTGCACTGTGAGAGTTGTGGTGCAGGGAGGAAACCATTGTGCAGTGTGTGTGCGTGTGTGTGTGCCAGGTATGCTGCTTATAAAAGCTCTTTTGTGTCCCTGCCTCAATGGCCTCATTATTCATAGCCGCCTAGACGGACATGTGTGTGCAATGTATGGATGGAGTGTATTATGGACCAAAGTCAGGAGGATGTTTGCGGTGAAAGTCTGGTTAAATGTGCGGCAGGTACAACACACCTTTGATCCCTCTGCACCCGTCTAGTAATGCTGACTAAGCAGTTTGCTCCTTGTGCAACATACAAGTCATTAGAGTTGTGTATTTATGTTTATGTTTATGTTGATATCACAATATATTATAGAAGTGATAATAGAAGCTACAGTGTGTGTGGTTTGTCAACAATAACACAAACATGAAAGAAACAACACCATTTTGTGATAATAAAACAAACTGTAGTATTGGTTCTACACTTGGTATCGTTATGGTCGATATTTGGATCAACACACCCACTCCTGTTTACTTTCAAGAGCTCTAGCATGTCTTCTCGTGTGTGTTGTAGTGCAGGGTGACTCTTTAGACACCTCACCTCACCTCACCACTCCCATTCCCATTCCCATTCCTGTGCTGACCATTCCATTCAGAATCGATTCACTATTAGACACGATTCTCACAATGCCAGCTAGCGATTAGCGTGCAAGCTGCTTTTCCAGGAAATGAGTGGGAAATATGTCTTTGATACAAGATGTCCTGCTGCAGTGTAATATCAAGTGCGATACAAGCAGTCCTGCACTGTTTACTTGTGTGTGATATCATGTGTGAGACAAGCAGTCCTGCACTGTGTTTACTTGTGTGTGATATTATGTGCGATACAAGCAGTCCTGCAGTGTGTTTACTTGTGTGTGATATCATGTGCGATATAAGCAGACCTGCAGTGTGTTTACTAGTATGTGATATCAAGTGCGATACAAAAACAGTCCTGCAGCGTGTTTACTTGTGTGTGATATCATGTGTGATACAAGCAGTCATGCAGCGTGTTGACTTGTGTGTGATATCATGTGCGGTACAAGCAGTCCTGCAGCATGTTTACTTGTGTGTGATATCATGTGCGATACAGGCAGTCCTGCAGCGTGTTTACTTGCATGTGATATCATGTGCAATACAAGCAGTCCTGCAGTGCATTTACTTGTGTGATATCATGTGTGATACAAGCAGACCTGCAGTGTGTTTACATGTGTGTGATATCAAGTGCGATACAAAAACAGTCCTACAGCGTGTTTACTTGTGTGTGATATCATGTGCGATACAAGCAGTTTTGCAGCGTGTTTACTTGTGTGTGATATCATGTGTGATACAAGCAGTGCTGCAACGTGTTTACTTGTGTGTGATATCATGTGCAATACAAGCAGTCCTGCAGCGTGTTTACTTGTGTGTGATATCATGTGTGATACAAGCAGTCCTGCAGCATGTTTACTTGTGTGTGATATCATGTGTGATACAAGCAGTCCTGTAGTGTGTTTACTTGTGTGTGATATCATGTGTGATACAAGCAGTCCTGCAGTGTGTTTAAGTATGTGAAATCATGTGCGATACAAGCAGTCCAGCAGTGCGTTTACTTGTGTGTGATATCATGTGCGATACAAGCAGTCCTGCAGTGTTTAGTTGTGCAAAGTTAACATCTAAATGTCCTCCAAAAAGCCCTCAATTTCTTCTATTTTACTAAAGTTATATACAAAAGGTAAACATACTAGGCTATATGCTACTAGGAGCTAGAAGCTACACAACAGCTTAGCATACAATAGCACACAAGCTAGCCATATGTAACAAGTGACATTTGTCAATAGTATCAAATAGTTATAGTTGCATAGTACTCACACATACAAAGTCTCCAAGGCAGCATTAGAAAGTATCCAGTAACAAACGTGTCCATGTCATTCAACTTACTGCGTTGTGATATTAACTTCATGAATTATTTAGACCACACAATTATCACTCCACTTCAACTTAAAGACATTAAAGTCCATTCCAGATGGTTAATAATAAATAGGTTAGTGTTTTGCATCTTTACTCCTGTTCTGTGTGACTCAGTCACGTCATAAATGACACGTTGCTCATTAAAGACATTATTGTGTGTGTGTGTGTGTGTGTGAGAGAGTGTACAATAGAGCTTGTTAAAGTTGTTCACCACACTTTCATTGGCCCAAGTAACAAGTGAGCTCCTGTTTTGTGAAGTACGACTTTATTCTCAGCCAAGAATACAACTAAAGAGCTTTTGTGCACAATTCAAGTCATTTGTTTAGTGACACATTTGACAAGACTTAAGTATGTTTGTTTTGTCTTAAAATAATATTACAAGATTTAAGGATACGTTGACGAAGAAACAAGTTGTAATGCGACAAGATTTGAGTAAAACATTTTTTTTTAAATAAAAATGTCATAATTGTACGAGATTTAAGTAGAAATTTAGAAAGAAAAATGTCATGTTACAAGATATATTTATTTTAATAAAAAGTCATAATATTACAAGATGTAAGTATATACAGTATATAAATATATATATATACACAGCATATATATATATATATATATATATATATATTAGGGCTGCAACTAACGATTAATTTGATAATCGATTAATCTGTCGATTATTACTTCGATTAATCGATTAATAATCGGATAAAAGAGACAAACTACATTTCTATCCTTTCCAGTATTTTATGGAAAAAAAACAGCATACTGGCACCATACTTATTTGGATTATTGTTTATCAGCTGTTTGTACATGTTGCAGTTTAAAGGTTTATTAAAAAAATACAAAATAAAAATAATGATAATAATAATAATTGCCTCTGCGCATGCGCATAGCATAGATCCAACGAATCGATGACTAAATGAATCACCAACTATTTTTATAATCGATTTTAATCAATTTAATCAATTAGTTGTTGCAGCCCTAATATATATATACATATACATATATATATGATAAAAAAGGCATTATATTACAATATTTAAATATACGTATAAGAATAAAAAATATATATATAATAATATATATACAGTATATTATTTTCAAATAAAAAGAGTCCTAATGTTGCAAGGTATAGGTATGAATTGAAGAATAAAAAAGTTATAATATTACAAGAATAAAGTGAGTTTAAAAATAAAGGTTGTAATATTAAAAGATTAAATTATTATTTTAAAAATAAATATCTTAATATTACAAAATTAAAGTATCGATTTTAGAAGAAAAAAGTCATATTACAAGATTCAAGTATAATTAAAAAGTATTAATATTACAAGATTAAAGTATAATTTTAAAAATAAAAATCATTATTGCAAGATTTAAGTATACATTTAGGAAGAAAAAGGTCATAATATTACAAAATTAGAATATCATTTTTAAAATAAAAGTTATATTACAAGATTTAAGTATAATTTTAAAACTACAAATAATTTTACAATATTTAGGTATAAATTTAGGAAGAAAAGCGTCATCTAAAAAGATTTAAAGGAAAAGTCTTAATATTACAGGATTACAATATAAATTTTAAGATAAAAGTTATAATATTACAAGATTAAAGTATACATTTAACAAGAAAAAAAGTCACAATATTACAAGATTACTATATATTTTTTAAGATAAAAGTTATTACAAGACTAAAGTATAATTTCTAAAATAAAAATCATAATATTACAAGATTTAAAGTAAAAATGTAGGGAGGAAGGAACATTTTAAGATAAAAGTTATAATATTACAAGATTTATATATAATTAAAAAAATAAAAGTCCTAATATTGCAGGATTACAACATACATTTTAAGACAAAAGTTATAATATTACAAGATTTCAGTATAATTTAAAAAATAAAAGTCCTATTATTACAATATTTAAGTATACATTTAAGTCATAATATTACAAGATTAGTAAACAAATTTTACTTTTTGTAAAACTAAAAGTGATTTGTTCCTAATACATTTATCTCTGATCATTTCCTTCACAAAATCTAATCACATTTCTCAGAAAAAAAAGAATATATAGAAAAAAGAACCACTTTTTGCTTGTCACTTTTATTTCTCCGAAAATTTTTGTTTTTTTCAAGAAAATCTTCTTGAAAATTTTATTTTTTTCTTGATTTGTATTAATTACTTCTTTTTTTTTTTTTTTATCAAAAAGTAAAAATTTCTTCACAAAAAATAAGAATTTTTTAAAAATCCCTGAGAAAATAAAAAAAGTTGAAGTTGTATTCCAAAAAAGAAGGTTTGTGTTGTTCAACTTTGACTTTTTACACGTGTTTCTGTGTGGAAATGATCTGTTCCCGGGTCAAACCATTGCTACTTGTGTGTCTTCTACTTCAGGTGACTCTCTCATGTGGTCTGGGAGGTGAGAGAAAAGAAAAACTGGACCTTCAGACCCGACAGTTTGCATGGGCGTGGTCTGATCCAAACATCGACCATTACTGACCTGAGGCAGCCAGGATGATGATGACGGCGGCCATGATGGTCACCTGCAGCTCGCTCTTCCTTCTGGGCTTGGCGGCCTCTTCATCATCATCATCTTCATCATCATCATCAAGCACGGTCACACGCTCTTCGTCCTCGCCTTCCTCCTCGCCACGCATGAAACTCTCCTTCAAAGGTAAGAAGGAAACCTTTTTATGAACAACTTCCTGTCCATGTGACGCCACCAAAAACTGCATATTCATCTTATATTTGCTACAAAATACAACATATGATAAATACTTGCCTTTTTTTTTAAATTCACTTATATTTAAATATGACATTTTCTTCTTGTGTTTCTATTTGAATCTTGCAATAGATAAATTAAAAAAATATATCTATACTTAAATCTTGTAATATGACATTTTTATATTTGAATCTTATATTATGACTTTTTGTTTTTAAATTCATACTTATATTTTGTAATATTAAGACTTTTTATTTTTAAATTTATAATCAAATCTTATGATTTTATGACTTTTTATTTTTAAATTCATACTTAAATATTGTAATATTACAATTTTTTTAATGAATAATTAAATCTGATGATTGTTTTAAGTTCATACTTAAATTTTGTAATATTAAGACTTTTTCTTTTTAAATGTATATTGAAATCTCACAATTTTAGGACTTTATTTTTAAATTCATACTTAAATCTTGTAATATTATGAATTTTTCTTTTTAAATGTATATTGAAATCTCACAATTTTAGGACTTTATTTTTAAATTCATACTTAAATCTTGTAATATGAATTTTTTTATGAATAATTAAACCTTATGATTTTTTAATTTCATACTTAAATTTTGTAGTATTAAGACTTTTAATTTTTAAATTTATAATGAAATCTTACAATTTTATGACTTTTTATTTTTAAATTCATACTTAAATCTTGTTTAGTGATCTTTTAATGAATAATTAGATCTAATGTTTTTAAATTCTTACTTAAATTTTGTAATATTAAGACTTTTAATTTTTAAATTTATAATCAAATCTTACATTTTTATAACTTTTTATTTTTAAATTCATACTTAAATCTTGTAATATGACATTTTTATATTTAAATCTTATTTAATGACTTTTTGTTTTTAAATTCATACTTAAATATTGTAGTAATAAAACTTTTTTATTTTTTTATTTATGACATTTTACAATTTTATGACTTTTTAATTTTAAATTCATACTTAAATCTTGTAATATTATGACGTTTTTATTTTTATAGTTGAATCTTATATCATGACTTTTTATTTTTAAATTCATAAATATTAGATTATTTTAAAGTCATACTTAAATCTTGTAATATGACATTTTTATTTTTTAATCAATACTTGAATCTTGTGATTTTTTTATTTGTACTAAAATCTTGTAATATGACTTTTTGTTTTTTAATTCATGATTGAATCTTATGTCTTAATCATTTTAAATTCATACCCATATCTTGTAATATTATGACTATTTTAAAATTGATCATTTTTAAATGTATTATTTAAACTTATATGACTTTTTTTACTTTTAATTCAT
>NC_084570.2:41566660-41579160 GCF_033978685.3 Nerophis lumbriciformis | reverse complement strand
GGAGAGTGTTTCCAGAGCCTGAAATGCGGGTGTCAGGGACAGACGAGGAAGGACATTTTAACAACAAAGTTCAACAGCTTAATGATGTATCAGATATATAACAGATTGTATATTTATTTCGCTGTTTGTTGCGTTTCGCTTGATTGTAAAATATGTCGATGGGGGTGTGGGGGGTGACTTTCATATGTTGTCAATATTCAGTGTTTTATCATTCATAGTTAATATTGTAAATCCCACATTCTTTATTTTCATGTACATTCTGGGTGTCTCATTCAGTAAAAAAAAAGAAAAAATCCATAACGTTTTTAATATTCAGTGTTTTATCATTCATAGTTAATATTGTAAATCCCACATTCTTTATTTTCATGTACATTCTGGGTGTCTCATTCAGTAAAAAAAAAGAAAAAATCCATAACGTTTTTAGCTTTCAATCAGACATTATAGTGAGGTTTTGTATTTGTGTTCCAAAAAATAGGACCCAAACACACATACTGTACAGCAGATTTTTTACAGCTTACATATATATGTGTATATATATATATATATATATATATATATATATATATATATATATATATGTGTGTGTATATATATATATATATATATATATATATGTTTTTTTAATTTAAGAAATATTTCCAGACTTTGAGGTAAAATTTTATATTTTTTCTAAAGATGCCATTTTTCCGAATGTTGTTTTTTCAAGTAATTTTATTAAATTTTCAAGTAAAAAACAACTTTTTTTCCCCAAATTGTTTTAGGAAAAATAATGAAATGACTTGGGGAAAGTTTTTAAAAAGTGACAAATAAAATATAATATAATATTTGTGATGCGTTTCAGTCGGACTGCGTGAACTACGTGAAGATGGTCCATCACTGGAACCGCACACATTTGTACGTGTGTGGCACGGGAGCATTCCATCCCACTTGTGCCTACGTGGAGGTGGGCCACAGGATGGAGGTGAGACTAGTAAACAGGTCAATAGGTTTATCAGACTTGACGTGTCCTTCCTGTCAGGACCAGGTGTTCAGGATGGATTCTTCCAGTGTGGAAGACGGCAAAGGCAAAAGTCCGTATGATCCTCGTCATCATTCTGCCTCCGTGCTGATCGGTAACGATGTCATCTCTCGTCTGCTTTTATCACGACGCCTTATTAAAACTCTTGTCCCGCAGGCGACGAGTTGTACGCGGGCGTGGCCACGGACTTGATGGGGCGAGACTTCACCATCTTCCGAAGTTTGGGCAGACGTCCGTCCATCCGCACGGAGCAACACGACTCGCGTTGGCTCAACGGTGAATGTTTGGCAACTTTTGGTCATGGCCAGGACACAAATTGTTGACTTCTCTTGTTGCACGTCCACCAGAGCCAAAGTTTGTCGGCTCTTTTTGGGTCCCGGAGAGCGAAAATCCCGACGACGACAAAGTTTTCTTCTTCTTCCGGGAGACGGCAGTGGAGGCCCAAGGACTTGGAAAGTCTACATACTCGCGCATCGGACAACTGTGCAGGGTGACTTCCTCTACTACCGCTGGCAGCCAATTAGTCTGTTCCAGCGTCATTTTACACCATCACATTTTTAACGGTCTTAAAAGTGTAAAAAGAAGTGATGTTTAAAATGTTCCATGCTGGATTTGGTCAGGATGACATTTTTAAGTAAATAAACTAATAAAATACATTTATAAAAAAATAAATATATATTTCTAAAAATGTTCATTAATCAAAACATTTGTTTTAATGAAAACCATTCAAATTTAAAAAGAAAAAATACATTTAAAAATAATACAAATAAATGAATGAAAACTAGTTTAAAAATTAATTTGGTATAATTTAAAGAAAACAATAAAACAAAATTAATTTGATAATAGTTGGGTTTGTTTTTTTTTTAGAAAAAAAAATTATTTATAAAATTCTATGTATGCATATTTTCAACAGTAGATTTTTTTTACATTTTCCGTAAAAAAATTGTCCTCTTTATAAAAAATATGTTGTTGAAAATGATATATTTTCAAGATAAAACATTAATAAAAATGTTATCTGTAGAATAAAACATTCATTTTCAAGGAAAACAAATCTGCAAAGTTTTCAGTAAAATAAAACACGATTATTTTGTGTGTGAATATTTTTAGTCATTTGTTCTTACATTTTCGGTAAAAAGCTCAAATTAAATTTAAATATAAATTTTAAAGTATTTTTTTAGAAAATAATCCTATATTCTGTATTCCTAAAATGTTGTGTTTGCATATTTTGAAGAGTTAGTTTGTTTACACTTTAGGCAAAAATTATTTTTGAGAAAAATTATACACTTTGAAGAAAAACAAATCTGCAATGTTTTCAGTCAAATAAAACGTGTGCATATTTTTAGTCATTTGTTTTTACATTTTCGGTAAAAAGCTAAAATTGTATTTAAGTATATTTAAGTATTTTTATTTTTATTTTTTTTAGAAAAAAAGATCTAAAATTTTGTTTGCATATTTTCAAGAGTTATTTTTTTTTTTTACACTTTAGGCAAAAAGTTGTATTCTTCAAATAAATATTTCTTATAAGAATTACATATTTTTAAGAACAAAAATCTCGAACACAATTTTCTGTAAAATAAAAAAAAAAAATTATAAATTGGCAGTAAGATTTTTCCAGTGACAAACTACTATTGACTGAGATGGTATTATTGCATGCATGTTTTGCTGCTCCATGTAAATAATAATTGAAGTTTCTATGGTTGTCTTCACACTTTTCCCCTTTGCAAGTATTGTTGAATAGTAGTCAGGCAAGGACAAAAAAAACAAAGTAAAAGAGCTTTGAAACATTTCTGAGGCTTCACTTTATGGTTGTAACTATTCCTGGTCTCCATGGTAACAGAGTGTTCATTGTAGAACGACATGGGCGGTCAGAGAAGTCTGGTGAACAAGTGGACCACCTTCCTCAAAACGCGTCTGATCTGCTCGGTGCCGGGGGTCGACGGCGGCGACACCTACTTTGACGAGCTGCGTGAGTTAGCCATCTTGTTTGTGCAGCTGCATCTTTGTCAGGTCATGTGATCCGCCTGGCGTGAAATGGGAATATTAGCGCCCACCTTAGGCCACTATTTCTACCACGCTAATAAACAAAGACTCGATATTTGTAAACTGTTATAAAAGACATGTTACCTCGATATTTCACTTCCTGCTTGATATGAAATTAATTATTAGACATCATTTGCTTTGGATGGGGATGTTTTTTTTAATGGATGAAAATACTTTTTTTTAAATTATTGTAATTAAATTGAATTGTACATTTTAAAAATCAAAATAAGGTGTAATTTTTAAGGGAAATTTTGACTTTTCTTTTAAGAAAACAAAATTATATATTTGGCAGAATCAATTAATTATTCTGGGGGGAAAAAACCCAATATTTTTAGGTAAAACATTTGCGTATAAATATATATATTTTTTTAATTTTATTTTATTTTACTCCTCTCTGAGCTGCCACCTTATCGTGGTAGAGGAGTTTGCGTGTCCCAATGATCCTGGGAGCTATGTTATCCGGGGGCTTCCATGCCCCCTGGTAGGGTCTCCCAAGACAAACAGGTCCTAGGTGAGGGATCAGACAAAGAGCAGCTTGAAGACTTCTATGGAAATGCAAAAACAGAGACTCCGATTTCCCTCGCCCGGACGCAGGTCACCAGGGCCTCCCTCTGGAGCCAGGCCCGGAGTTGGGGCACGATGGCGAGCGCCTGGTGGCCGGGCCTGTCCCCTTGAGGCCCGGCCGGGTACAGCCTGAAGAGGCAACGTGGGTCCCCCCTCCAATGGGCTCACCACTCATGGAGAGGCGTGATTGGGAAGAATGGCCGCCCGGATCTGAACCAGTGTGGTGTTTTGTTATTGGACTTTCATGCTCGTCACAGATTGTCCATAGCAAACACCATGTTCAAACATAAGGGTGTCCATATGTGCACTTGGCACCAGGACACCCTGGGCCGCAGTTCCATGATCGACTTTGTAGTTGTGTCATCAGATTTGCGGCCTCATGTTTTGGACACTCGGGTGAAGAGAGGGGCAGAGCTTTCTACCGGTCACCACCTGGTGGTGAGTTGGCTGCGATGGTGGGGGAGGATGCCGGACAGACCTGGCAGGCCCAAACGCATTGTGAGGGTTTGCTGGGAACGTCTCGCAGAGTCTCCTGTCAGAGAGAGTTTCAATTCCCACCTCCGGAAGAACTTTGAACATGTCACGAGGGAGGCGCTGGACATTGAGTCCGAGTGGACCATGTTCCGCACCTCTATTGTCGAAGCGGCTGATTGGAGCTGTAGCCGCAAGGTAGTTGGTGCCTGTCGTGGCGGTAATCCTAGAACCGTGAGGGATGCCGTCAAGCTGAAGAAAGAGTCCTATCAGGTTCTTTTGGCTCATAGGACTCCGGAGACAGGCCAAGCGGTGTGCAGCTTCAGCGGTCGCGGAGGCAAAAACTCGGACATGGGAGGTGTTCAGGGAAGCCATGGAAAACGACTTCCGGACAGCTTCGAAGCGATTCTGGACCACCATCCGCCGCCTCAGGAAGGGGAAGCTGTGCTCTGTCAACACCGTGTATGGTGAGGATGGTGTTCTGCTGACCTCGACTGAGGATGTTGTGGATCGGTGAAGGGAATAATTCGAAGACCTCCTCAATCCCACCAACACGTCTTCCTATGAGGAAGCAGTGCCTGGGGAATCTGTGGTGGGTCTCCTATTTCTGGGGATGAGGTTGCTGAGGTAGTTAAAAAGCTCCTCGGTGGCAAGGCCCCGGGGGTGGATGAGATCGGCCCCAAGTTCCTTAAGGCTCTGGATGCTGTGGGGCTGTCTTGGTTGACAAAACTCTGCAGCATCGCATGGACATCGGGGGCGGTACCTCTGGTTTGGCAGACCAGGGTGGTGGTTTCTCTCTTTAAGAAGGGGAACCGGAGGGTGTGCTCCAACTATCGTGGGATCACACACCTCAGCCTTCCCTATAAGGTCTATTCAGGTGTACTGGAGAGGAGGCTACGCCGGATAGTCGAACCTCGGATTCAGGAGGAACAGTGCGGTTTACGCCCTGGTCGTGGAACTGTGGACCAGCTCTATACTCTCGGCAGGGTCTTTGAGGGTGCATGGGAATTTGCCCAACCAGTCTACATGTGCTTTGTGGACTTGGAGAAGGCATTCGACCGTGTCCCTCAGGAAGTCCTGTGGAGAGTGCTCAGAGACTATGGGGTATCGGACTGTCTGATTGTGGCGGTCCGCTCCCTGTATGATCAGTGTCAGAGCTTGGTCCGCATTGCCGGCAGTAAATCGGACACGTTTCCAGTAAGAGTTGGACTCCGCCAAGGCTGCCCTTTGTCACCGATTCTGTTCATAACTTTTATGGACAAAATGTCTAGGCGCAGTCAAGGCGTTGAGGGGATCCGGTTTGGTGACTGCAGGTCTCTGCTTTTTGCAGATGATGTGGTCCTGATGGCTTCATCTGGTCAGGATCTTCAGCTCTCACTGGATCGGTTCGTAGCCGAGTGTGAAGCGACTGGGATGAGAATCAGCACCTCCAAGTCCGAGTCCAAGGTTCTCGCCCGGAAAAGGGTGGAGTGCCATCTGGGTTGGGGAGGAGACCCTGCCCCAAGTGGAGGAGTTCAAGTACCTCAGAGTCTTGTTCACAAGTGAGGGAAGAGTGGATCGTGAGATCGACAGGCGGATCGGTGCGGCATCTTCAGTAATGCGGACGCAGTATCGATCCGTTGTGGTGAAGAAGGAGCTGAGCCGGAAGGCAAAGCTCTCAATTTACCGGTCGATCTACGTTCCCATCCTCACCTATGGTCAATAGCTTTGGGTTATGACCGAAAGTACAACATCACGGGTACAAGCGGCCGAAATTAGTTTCTTCCGCCGGGTGGCGGGGCTCTCCCTTAGAGATAGGGTGAGAAGCTCTGTCATCCGGGAGGGGCACAAAGTAAAGCCGCTGCTCCTCCACATCGAGAGCAGCCAGATGAGGTGGTTCGGGCATCTGGTCATGATGCCACCCGAACGCCTCCCTAGGGAGGTGTTTAGGGCACGTCAGACCGGTAGGAGGCCACGGGGAAGACCCAGGACACGTTGGGAAGACTATCTCTCCCGGCTGGCCTGGGACCGCCTCGGGATCCCCCGGGAAGAGCTGGTCGAAGTGGCTGGGGAGAGGGAAGTCTGGGCTTCCCTGCTTAGGCTGCTGCCCCCGCGACCCGACCTCGTATAAGCGGAAGAAGATGCATGGATATATTTTTTTATAAATAGTAGACTTTGGAGGGAAAAAGGTTTGAAAAATTATATTTGGCTGAAAAAAACTAACATTAAATTAAAAAAAGTAATTTTTCAAAATGTGCATATTGTACTTTAGAGGAAAAAAGGTGTAATAAGTTTAAGGAAAAATATTTGGCGAAAAAAGAATACTTTTGTGTTCAAAAAGTGTTTTTTACTTTAAAAAAAATAGTATGCTTTGGAGGAAGAAGTTATGAAACTTTTTTTTTTTTTTTTTAAAGAAAATTATTAAATGAGTAAATTATTCTGATGGGAAACAAATGTTTTTATAAATATATTGAGTACAAAAGTATTTTTTTTAGTAGTATGCTTCGAAGTAAAAAAAAGTGTAGAAAAAGATTTATATTCTGGGGTGAGGTATATATTTAGGTAAAATATACATGCATTTATTTAAATGTGCTGAGGGACAAATGTTTATTGAAGAAAACATTTTTATATGCACTACCTTTGAAACAATCGTGTGTGCGTGTCCATCCTCAGGCGACGTATTCCTGCTGCAGACCAGGGACAGAAAGAATCCTCTGGTCTACACAGTCTTCTCCACTTCGAGGTCAGACACACTATTTGTGTGTGTGGGGGTCTGTGTGTGTGTGTTCTTGTATTTCTACCCTTCTTGAGACATCAACAAGGAAATGTACCTTCCATATGAGAAGGTGTGAACAAGTTCCAATATGGAAAACCATTGCATGTAATAGGGAATGTCTCCCCCTCTATGTTGACCAGTGTGTGTAAGAAATTGAAATGCGCCCCTTTTGGCCAAAATGTATTTAAAAAATAAAATAAATATGTATATAGAGACATACTGTAATAACTTGAAGTAAATAATGAAGATTAAAAACCAATTACAAACAAACAAAATAAAACATTACTTAAAGCTTACCTTTTTTATATTTGCATAGTATGTATATATTATTAATGTAGTAAATACAAATTTTTATATATCTAGAAAGGCTAGTCCTAAAGAGGTAGGCATTTTTTTGGAGGTCTCAAGAAGGTCACAAATACAAGAATGTCTGTGTGTGTGTGTGTGTGTGTGTGTGTGTGTGTGTGTGTGTGTGTGTGAGTGTGTGTGCGTGTGTGTGTGTGTGTGTGTGTGTGTGTGTTGTATCTCACCCTGCTCTCCCTGTCCCCCAGCAGCAGTGTATTTAAAGGCTCAGCGGTGTGTCTTTACTCCATGAATGACATCCGGAGGGCCTTCCTGGGGCCGTTTGCTCACAAAGAGGGGCCCAACTACCAGTGGGTTCCCTTCCAGGGAAAAGTGCCTTATCCACGCCCTGGAATGGTATGTGTGTGTGTGTGTGTGTGTGTGTGTGTGTGTGTGTGTGGGTGCCATGAGTAGTACAGTTTACATTTCCACCTGGTTGAGCTGATGGCAGTGACAACTATTGTATTGTTCTTTAAACAAGTGTCAGAGGTCAGTGGCATGTAGAGAAGAGTTAAACATGTATTTGAATAAGTACTCCTTACAGTGTCTGTAGCTTTAATGTTGTCTCCAAGAAGGATTTGATCCTCTTTTTTGACATCAACTGTGCACTTGTCCAACTTCATATATCCACAATAAGGAGCGGGACAGGAGGACACAAAAGTTGGCAACAGGAGCGTAGCTACGTGCACTAAAGTGCTAACATTAAACTCAGGTCAACAGCAGCGTCATGCTGGGTTACCATACTTGCTAAAGAAAAACACAATCATATTTTTTTTTTTTAAATGATTGATGGATAGTCGGCAGAGCTCCTGGCTTAATTTTAGGGCGTGTAGCTAAGCCTACCTTTGTATGAAAGTGTCATCTGTCCAGTGGTAGGCTTAGATTTAGTAGCTATTTATGAGAATTAGATGCATGTCAGGATTACAGTATCATTTTTTCCCAGACAACAGATAAACACACACATACAGTATATATATCTACACTAAGGCTGCAGCTAACGATTATTTTTCTATCGATTAATCTATAGATTATTTTTTTCGATTAATCGGTTAATCTATAGATTATTTTTTTCGATTAATCTATAGATTATTTTTCCTTTTACCGATTATTTTTTTTATTTAAAATGAAGATGAAAAAATAAATGTTGGCCAGTTTTTTCAAAAGGCATGACTTTTATATACAAAAAAAAAGTATGGCCACTCAGTCAACATTGACAACAACATGACAAAATATTCTGTAACAATGTAAACATTTAATACTTTTAACATTTAACAAAATTAAAAGTAGCTTATTTGCTTTTTAATGTGCAAATATAAAAGTAAACATCCAGTGCAAATCTTAATATTCTGCAATAGTATAAGCATTTCTAAAGTAAAAGTATTGCTTATTTTGCTTTAAAATGTGCAAAAATAAAGATAAACATCCAATACAAAAAAGTGCAAAACAAAATATTCTGTAACAGTGTAAACATTTCAACAAAAGTAAAAGTATTGCTTATTTTGCTTAATAACACAACAATGATAGTATGATTAAAGTGAAAGTTAATTGTTGGTTTGTACATAGTATATGTAACTGTTAATGTTGTAAAAGGTATTTGCACAACTAGTTAACGTTAGCGTTAAAGAGGAGCGCGTCTTTGTAAACACTGAACAGGCATGCCAAACGCGCCTCTCAGAGCGAAACAGTGTTTTAGTTTATGAATTTACAACGCAGATACAAATGACACATTCATGATTTTGTGTAATGATGACAATGTATACTCACGCGGACGATTGACTAGTTGATGGTGATGGCAAGAACGCTGTCGGGTGTTTTCTTTTCAAATGTTCCTTCATAGCCGTTGTGCTGCTATGATAGGCCATTTCCGCTCGACACAGTGTGCATACAACAACTGTCAAGTGTTTTGCTTTTTTCGCTGTGCTTATCCCACACTTGAAGGGATGTACCAATGCTGAATGTGGCTTCTGGATTTCACTCAAAAGACCAGACCGTAGTTACTTTTTCCTTTTATTTTCCTTTAGTTTGCAACAGTTTTTCCAACCAAGAAACAGCTTCTTTTTTCTTCTTTAGTCTTTTTAGCAGTCTTTAGCAGTGTTAATAGACTTTAGTTTCTTTAGCTGTCATTAGCTGTCTTTAGTAGCCTTTAGTAGCCTTTAGCTTATTTAGTAGGTGAAAAACCTTTAAGGACAAAACACCACAAGATTAACATGCTGTAAAAAATCAATCAATTATCAATCCCATAATTTACAACTATTAATTAGCTATCAAACTCTTAACCATTAAACAAGTGCAAGAAAATGGACACATCTTTTCCCTTTAAGTTAAAACAGATTTTAAATAAATTGTCTCAACATAAATGCACCAAGATACATATAAAATACATTTAACACCAGAAACACAATAGATAAATGCAACAGAAAACCCAATATGCAAATACATAAATACCTAACCAATTAACCACCTATTTAGATACATATTTAAAATCCATATTCAATATAAATATATTATTAATTTAGCAGTGAAACACTGAATCTTAAACGCTGTCTACTGGTAGAAAAATGCCCCTTTTTCTACGCCCTCACCAACACAGTTAAATCCAACACTTTAAATTGAGCGACTTCACCCTCCTGATGAAGCAAACTGCTCCAACATTTATCAAACTAAGCAAAGAATATCAACACTAAACAACAGTTACATAACACACTGTGTGTATTTAGCCTCCAGACTAAGCACGCTACATGCACACAACCCCCCCTCCCATCTCACCAGCGCAACAGGTGCGCCACACCCACGAAGAGAAATATTAAATCTTACATACTTTTGGCACAACTCTGGGTTATCTGTAATGAACTAAACCTTTTTCCACTCTGCGCTGGCGTCTTTTGTACTCCTTGATTTGACACAGCGGTCTAATTACCGGGCTCGCGCACCAGCAGATGAGACAGGAGCGCGCCGCGTTATACCTGCGCGCGAACGTAAACTGATCGGCTCTGATTTTATAAGCCGACTGGCCGAAATAATGCCGAATTATATACATTTGTTTATTGAAATACTCCCACACTTTTGACGACTTTTGGCGTGCTTTTTTTCCCTCGCTCGCACCGCTCGCATCATCTGCTTTGCGCTCCGCCATGACGGCAGTGTGACGTAAATATGCGACGCGTCGAAGCATAAAAACGACGTCGACGTATTTACGTAACCGATGACGTCGACTACGTCGACGCGTCGTTTCAGCTTTAATCTACACACATGCATATATGCATATATATATACATATACATACATACATACATACATACATATATATATAAATATACATACATACATACATTATATATATATATATATATATATATATATGTGTGTGTATTAGGGCTGGGCGATATGGCCTTTTTTTTTTTAAATATCTCGATATTTTAAGGCCATATCGCGATACACGATATATATCTCGATATTTTGCCTTAGCCTTGAATGAACACTTGATGCAGATGATCACAGCAGTATGATGATTCTATGTGTCTACATTAAAACATTCTTGTTCATACTGCATTAATATATGCTACTTTTAAACTTTCATGCAGAGAAGGAAATCACAACTAAAAAAACACTATTTTTTTCATACGGTGTTGATCTGGAAATGTTTGCCTCGGCATTTTGATGGTGTGGGCGTGTGGCACCGAACGGAGATGTTGACATGCAGAGTTTAAAGCACTCTTCATTCTCCAGCAGGTGACTTTTCAAATGCCATCCATCCATCCATCTTCTTCCGCTTATCCGAGGTCGGGTCGCGGGGGCAGCAGCCTAAGCAGGGAAGCCCAGACTTCCCTCTCCCCAGCCACTTCGTCCAGCTCTTCCTGTGGGACCCCGAGGCGTTCCCAGGCCAGCCGGGAGACATAGTCTTCCCAACGTGTCCTGGGTCTTCCCCGCGGCCTCCTACCGGTGGGACGTGCCCTAAACACCTCCCTAGGGAGGCATTCGGGTGGCATCCTGACCAGATGCCCGAACCATCTCATCTGGCTCCTCTCGATGTGGAGGAGCAGCGGCTTTACTTTGAGCTCCCCCCGGATGGCAGAGCTTCTCACCCTATCTCTAAGGGAGAGCCCCGCCACCCGGCGGAGGAAACTCATTTCGGCCGCTTGTACCCGTGATCTTGTCCTTTCGGTCATAACCCAAAGCTCATGACCATAGGTGAGGATGGGAACGTAGATCGACCGGTAAATTGAGAGCTTTGCCTTCCGGCTCAGCTCCTTCTTCACCACAACGGATCGATACAGCGTCCGCATTACTGAAGACGCCGCACCGATCCGCCTGTCGATCTCACGATCCACTCTTCCCTCACTCGTGAACAAGACTCCGAGGTACTTGAACTCCTCCACTTGGGGCAAGATCTCCTCCCCAACCCGGAGATGGCACTCCACCCTTTTCCGGGCGAGAACCATGGACTCGGACTTGGAGGTGCTGATTCTCATCCCAGTCGCTTCACACTCGGCTGCGAACCGATCCAGTGAGAGCTGAAGATCCTGGCCAGATGAAGCCATCAGGACCACATCATCTGCAAAAAGCAGAGACCTAATCCTGCAGCCACCAAACCAGATCCCCTCAACGCCTTGACTGCGCCTAGAAATTCTGTCCATAAAATGATGCTACATATTAGCAGTAATGTTACTTTTTATAACAACGCTTTTGCCCCACACTTGACAAATTACGGTTGTCTGTTCGACATATTCCCACTTGAAGCCAAACCACCGCCAGACGATGGACCCCCTGCTGTTTTTTGGGGGAATTAATTCTTCCTTCATTTGTTACCAGATTCGTACCTTCTCTCTCTCGTATTACCACTAGCACGGCTGCGCTAGCACCACAGCTAACATTAGTCATGCTGCTACCTCTCTGCTGCGCGAGGGCGTATACAGTACGTATGTGACGTATGTCGTGACAGTATGTGACGCATGTAAGAAGGTGCGCTTGTCTGTCTGTGAGAAGAAGACACAGGAAAGAGCGAGGAGAGCCTGTCGTGTAATGCCAGCAGCTAAAAGCAACTGCGTGAGAACGTATACTTGAAAATCACGATATAGTCATTTTCTATATCGCACAGAGACAAACCCGCGATATATCGCGTATATCGATATATCGCCCAGCCCTAATGTGTATATACCTGTGTATAAATACTGTATATATATATATATATATATATATATATATGTATATATATATATGTATATATATATATATATACATATACACATACATACATACATACATACATATACATACATATATATATATATATATATATGTATGTACGTATAT
>NC_084570.2:41519160-41559160 GCF_033978685.3 Nerophis lumbriciformis | reverse complement strand
ATACTTGGTCGTTGGCCTGACTGTTTAAATGAATTATAATCTTCCTGCAGTCAGATTCCTTACGGGCCATAATTTGGACCTCCCTGTTCTACATTTATACTTTTTATGACACTGACTTTTCTTACTGTAGACGATTCCGTCGCCAGGATGTGAGGAACGGAGACCCCAACACTCTGTGCTCTGGAGGTAAATTAATTAACAACAGCATGATATCTAAATAATGCTCATGTTGTATTTCAGTGTCATGAAATAGGCAATTATTGCATTAATTTAAAATACAGGTAAACGCAAACATTTTGAATATCGTGCAGTTTTTGCTTACAGTTTTTGAAAAGCCCACATTTTAGAATAGAATAGAATAGAATTTTCAGTTCAAGTTTCCATAATCTAAGTCACAATCTTTCAAATGTTATCAAAAAAGTTTTGAGCCTGTCATATTAGTTTCACCCATCTTTGCACGATATTCTAATGTTTTGAGTTTCACCTGTATATTGAATATTCAAATTGGATATTAAATGAATAAAAAGAAAATAAGTAGATAAAACAATTATTTTGTATTAATTCATAATTAATTCTGAATTATTTAATTAACTTAGATTTTATGGAACTATGGCATAAAAAACTATTTAAGTAAATGTGTATTTTGGCTTCAGATTGAAATGTAATTGGGTTAAAATTAATAATATATAATAATTAGGGCTGTCAAATGATTATTTTTTTAATCAGATTAATCACATTTAGAATTTGGATTAATCACAGGTGATTACTTGCTTGCATAATTAAAATTTGCTTAAGAGCCCAATATTTGTACACAAATGCAATTGTATTGCCAGAATGTCATCCAGTTTTAAATGTTTTAGTTGAAGGCATGTCATTTATTTGCACACAACTTTGTACAAGTTTGACCTAAAAGTTCTTTCAGCATGTATTTTGAAATGTGAAATCCCCAGCGAGTCTCCTCACTCATTCTTGCACTGATGTATTGTTGATCTCATCACTGAAGGTAAAAAAGCGTGTAGGGACAAAACAAATAGCATGATTCTTCTAAGTGTTCATGATTAATGCCATCATGTTTTGTGAATAATCGCATGCGTTAACTGGTTCATTTTGATAGCCCTAATAATAATAATAATAACTCATTGTTCACTTTCATACATCCGTTGTATCTTCATTGTAACCCAAAATAAAAGTAGTTGTTAAAATATACATTAATGGGCATTTTTAAACATCCAATGGTGGTATCACCACAAGATTACATACAAAAGTACATTTACAATGTTACAAATGCTAAATAGTTGGTTAGAAATAACAACTAAGAAGTATTCCAGAGTAGGGGAAAAAAAGCCTCACTCATCTGACCGTGTTGCAAAGTCCCAAGTTCTCACTCACGTAACCCTTGGTGACCTCCATCCTTCTAGAACACCGCCCTTCAAAAGAAAGAACCTACAAAAAGAAGGAGCTGACCTAAATGTGCAGTATTAGTTAGTATCTGTGTTTTTTTTTATTGATTTAAACTTTTTTTAGTAGATTGCACAATGAAGTACATATTCCGTACAATTGACCACTAAATGGTAACACCCCAATAAGTTTTTCAACTTGTTTAAGTCGGGGTCCACTTAAATTGATTCATGATACAGACATATACTATCAAATATATACTAACATCATAATACAGTCATCACACAAGATAATCAGAGTATATACATTGAATTATTTACATTATTTACAATCCAGGGTGTGGGATATGGAGGGGCGGGGAGGTTAAGTTTGGTTGGTATCAACACTTCTGTCATCAACAATCAGCATCAACAATTGCATCATCAGAGAATTGGACATTGAAACAGTGTAGGTCTGACTTGGTAGGATATGTACAGCAAGTAGTGGACATAGAGAGAGAGAGATCAGAAGGCATAAGAAAAAGTATCTACCTTAGATTATTAACATTTGATTATTTGCAATCCAGGGAGGGTGTTAGTTTAGGGTTGAAGTTGCCTGGATGTGTACTTTTATTGCGGTTTTGAAGGAGCATAGAGATGCCCTTTCTTTTACACCTGTTGGGAGTGCATTCCACATTGATGTGGCATAGAAAGAGAATGAGTTAAGACCTTTGTTAGATCGGAATCTGGGTTTAACGTGGTTAGTGGAGCTCCCCCTGGTGTTGTGGTTATGGCCGTCATTTACGTTAAGGAAGTAGTTTGACATGTACTTCGGTATCAGGGAGGTGTAGCGGATTTTATAGACTAGGCTCAGTGCAAGTTGTTTTACTCTGTCCTCCACCCTGAGCCAGCCCACTTTGGAGAAGTGGGTAGGAGTGAGGTGGGATCTGGGGTGGAGGTCTAGAAGTAATCTGACTAACTTGTTCTGGGATGTTTGGAGTTTAGATTTGAGGGTTTTGGAGGTGCTAGGGTACCAGGAGGTGCATGCGTAATCGAAAAAGGGTTGAACGAGAGTTCCCGCTAGAATCTTCATGGTGCTTTTGATGACCAGAGAGGAGATTCTATAGAGAAATCTCGTTGGTTGGTTGACCTTTTTGATTACCTTGGTTGCCGTTTTATCACAGGAAAGATTAGCCTCTAGAATGGAACCTAGGTAGGTGACCTCATCTTTCCTGGTGATAACAATGTCACCCACTTTTATAGTGAAGTCATTGACTTTCTTAAGGTTGATGTGGGAACCAAACAGGATGGATTTCGTTTTACCCAAGTGTATGGACAGTGTATGGGTAGTGTAACTGAAGTCGTGCCCTGGTCTCTGCAGACCACCACAAGCACCACGTGGCTGAGAAGAAAGTGTACGGCGTGGAAGGAAGCAGCTCCTTCCTGGAGTGCATCCCCAAGTCCCTGCAGGCCCGAGTCACCTGGACCTTCCACAGGCAGCGAGAGAAGCCAAGAGAGGAGGTGAGAGGTCAAAGTGCAATGAGCTACACGTAGACTGACCAATAACAATCGAGTATGTCATGATTTGTACGTGGACTGACCAACGTTTGCAAAGTGCAGCATGGAGACCGACCAATGACTGCACTAAGACTGAGTGACATCACGACCCGAATGCTGCCTTTTTATAGACTAACAAATGTTTGCATGAGGAAAAAACATGATTTTAAGACAACTAGACCGCCCAATGACTGTAACTTTAGGACAGCTAGACTGCCCAATGACTAACTTTAGGACAGCTAGACCAGCCAATGACTGCGTGACTTTAAGACAGCTAGACCGTTTAATGACTGTGTGACTTTAAGAAAGCCAGACTACCCAAAGACTCCTTGACTATAAGACAGCTAGACCGCCCACAGCCTCCTTGACTATAAGACAGCTAGACCGCCCAATGACTGTGTGACTTTAAGACAACTGGACTGCCCAATGACTGTGTGACTTTAAGACAGCTAGACCACCCAATGACTGTGTAACTTTAAGACAACTAGACCGCCCAATAACTGTTTGACTGTAAGACAGCTAGACCGCTCAAAGACTCCTTGACTATAAGGCAGCTAGACCGCCCAATGACTGTGTGACTCTAAGACAGCTAGACCACCCAAAGACTCCTTGACTATAAGACAGCTAGACCACCCAATGACTGTGCGACTTTAAGACAACTAGACCGCCCAATGACTGTTTGACTTTAAGACAGCAAGACTGCCCAATGACTCCTTGACTGTAAGACAGCTAGACTGCCCAATGACTGTGTAACTTTAAGACAACTAGACGCCCAATGACTGCAACTTTAAGACAACTGGACTACCCAATGACTGTGTGACTTTAAGACAACTAGACCATCCACTGACTCCTTGAGTTTAAGACAGCTAGACCGCCCAAAGACTCCTTGACTATAAGGCAGCTAGACCGCCCAATGACTGTGTGACTTTAAGACAGCTAGACCACCCAATGACTGTTTGGCTTTAAGACAGCTAGACTGCCCAATGACTCCTTGACTGTAAGACAGCTAGACTGCCCAATGACTGTGTAACTTTAAGACAACTAGACTGCCCAATGACTGCAACTTTAAGACAACTGGACTGCCCAATGACTGCGTGACTTTAAGACAACTAGACCACCCACTGACTCCTTGAGTTTAAGACAGCTAGACCGCCCAATGACTGCATGATTTTAAGTCCACTAGACCACCAAGGACTGCATGACTTCAAGGCAACTGGACCGCCTAATGACAGCATGACTTTAAGCTAAGTAGACCGGCGAAAGACTGCATGACTTTAGGACAACTAGACCGCCCAATGACTCCTTGACTTCACGAGAGCTAGACCGCCTAATGACTGCAGGACTTTAAGCCAGCTAGACTACCCAAAGAATCATGACTTCAAGGCAACTGGACCACTTAATGACAGCATGACTTTAAGATAACCCGACCGGCAAATGACTGCCTGACTTTAAGCTAACTACACCTGCAAATGACTGCATGACTTTAAGACAACTAAAACACTTAATGACTGCATGAATTCAAGACCACCCAAGGACAATACAGCCCGATTGCACAGAGAGACTTAGTGGAAGGACTAAGGTCATGACATGCCAGGTATTAAGTCACCCTGAAGGGTCTTTCTGGTCCCCAAAAATAAAACGGAGGATTGTAGTTGTGCTACAGAAGGTGTTAAATTGAATTAGAGTTTGTTGTGAAACTTTATCCTTGATGGAAGACGTCTAAAAAGTTGCTCCATGTTCCGATGTGAAGGTGCGTCTGGATGACCGCATCCTGCAGACGGACAGAGGGCTTCTGATTCGGCGCGTCCTAAGAAGGGACATGGGCATGTACCAGTGCCACGCCATGGAACATGGCTTCACCCAAACCATGTTGGGCATCACATTAGACGTCATCCAGTCCGCCTCCGCCAACCTGCCCTCCGTGGCCCCTTCCCGAGCGGAGCCTCGCAGCTCAGGAACCCCCCAGTCGGTTAACCCCAAGCTTTGGTATCGGGACTTTATGCAGCTTGTGGACCATCCCAACCTCAGCACTGTAGACCAGATTTGCGAGCAGGTCTGGGCCCGCCGGAATCCCGCCGGTGAGCAAACGGAAAAGAAAGTCGTCGCTCTGGGGAAGGGCCCGGCCACCCCTGGCCCCTCGGTCCGGCCCTCTAACAAGAAGTGGAAGCACCTTCAGGACTTGAGGAAGGGGAGGAACCGCCGGACCCACGACGGAAAACAGAACCCTCGGACGCCGCGGAGTGCGGGGGAGTAAGTTTGGAGGAATTCAAAGAACTCATTCAGGGAGGATGATAGAACTCTTGGAGTCGGAGCACCTCCGCCATTGTGTATATTTATCTACAGACTTCCTTGCATGTGCTGTCCTACGTACATCCTGCACGATCCTGTCACCGTGTCCTAGTCGAGTGTACGTACGCGCAGGTACGGTAAAAAAAAGACACGCCCCCTTCGGTAGTTTAAAACAACACTTGGAAAGAGCGGACTAGATCTTCAGTCTGTTGTGAGATTCTTTAGTGTGAACTCTATGCCACTAAAAGATCCTGGATCAACTTCACCCTTAAGGACTGGAGGGCAGGTGGTCCAGAACTTGACTGTCACACAACTGGAATAAACGTGCGCACACACACAAGCATGCAGAAAGATGGACTACTTCATACTCACAAGTCTTTCCTTTGTTGTTGTTTTGTCTTACTGCGTAAATGTAGCGCTTCCAGCAGGGGACACACTGACAACTTCCTTTTGGCACAAAACCAAATCCACGACGCAAAGCAGTGGTGTTTGAAGAACCAATCACACGTGACTGCTTGATGTTGTGCCACCAGATGAAACCACTACAAAAAACTACTGCTTGTTTACGGTTAGTGTGAAAATGAGGTGTTTAGTGTCGACATGCAAAAAGCACAAATAGATCGCTAGCATTAGGACCACGCTCAAAATAAAAGAACAAGTAATAAAATTATGTTACCAAATTACTGTAGTATTCAGAGGAAAACAAGTATTACAAGAACTGTTTTCGCCAACTAACACTCTAACACTAACCCTAATCGCCTAACTTCAACCTACACCCTAACCACAACCCTAACATCCCGAGTCCTAACCCAGGATAAACCCTAAACCCGAATCCTAACCTCCCAATGACCAAAACTTGACTCTTGCCACAACCTTAACCCACTTCTGACCTTAGTTCAAACCCAAAACACTAACCATCCCTAATCCTAACCCCAACCAAATTCATGACCCGAACCTCATTTATAGCCAAAACCCTAGCCCACAACACCCTAACCCTACATCTCTAGCCCTAACCCCAGTTAAAACACTAACCAGGACTACTGTATAATACAACACTAATCCTAGCTCTAAACCAGAATCCCAATCTCCCAATAACCAAAGCCCAACCCTTGCCAGAAATCTAACCCACTTCTGATTCTAGTTCCAATCCAAAAGTCAAGCACTAACTATCCTAATCCCAACTCTAAACCTAACCCAAATCATGACCCCTAATTCCATCCAAAACCAAAGCCCTAGCCCAAAACACCCAAACCCTAGATTAAACCCCAGAGCAATAATCACAACCCTAACATCTCTCGTCCTAACCCCACTTAAAACCCTAACGAGAACTATAACACAACACTAATCTTGGCCATAAACCATCTCTTGCTACAAATCTACTCCAAAACTGTAGCAAAAACTAATCCTAATCCAAATCATGACCCGACCCTCATTCATAGCTAAAACCCTAGCCCAAAACACCCAAACCCAAATCATGACCGTAACAATTTGAGTCCTAAACCCATTTAAAACCCTAACACTAATTCTGGCCCTAAAACAGAATCTCCTATAACCAAAACCCTTCACCTTGGTACCACTCTAACCCAACCTCCAGTAAAAAAAACCAACAACTCACGTCTATTTTCTCGGATGTGTACTTTTCAGCATGGTGCTGATTCAATATGAACATTAAATATTGGGAACTTTACCTTCCATGGTTTCTGACATGGAAAATGATACTTCAGATCACGGTACTGGACTATAGTACATTAGCTACATTAACTGTAATATTATTGTTATTATATTTATGAGTGTGACTATGATTTTATTGTCATTTGTATTCCAAAGCGGTACAAAGCGGTACGACATGGCCTGGCTCATGTTCTGATGTTGTTTGTGATGAATAAAAAGTATGCAAATGATTTGTTTGGAACAACATCTTCACATATTGACATTAGTACACATTCCATGTTGTTAGTTGACCTTGTGGTGCAAGCCTGCCTTTTAGCGGCCACTGCTTGTACTGCAAGAGGATGATGGCTGTGTTCTATTCCCCTGCCGACGTACACTGCAGTAAGAGGATATTTACAAGCATGACTGTCAGTATCATAATTGATGGTATCACTCCGATCATCATGACAATCATTTACTAATAATTGTTTTCCTGTAAGTGAAGCATTAGGAGACATGTTCCTAGTCGTCCTACACACAGGTGACCGCATGGGGGTGCTACAATCAACAAAATCACACACAAAATGATACTAATGATTCATATTACATCATAGCTGGTCAGAGGATTATGAATATTCAGACTTTTTTCAAGATCAATGATCTTTAAGAAAAAGAAAAAAAAAGATGATTTATTACCGGCTTCTTGTCCCAATTAAAACACTTTTACTTTCGGTATTTTTCTGATATTGGAGCCTTAAGTGGTGGCAAATAATGACATAGTATCAGCGTGAATCATACATACTTACTTGTATTGGTTTGTAGCGAGTGAAATAAAACAGAACAATGAAAAACACTAACCTATTTATTGTTAACTGTCTGGAATGGACGTGTGCTGTCTTTAAGACATTAAGACCCGAATTTCCCCCAGGGATCAATAAAGTACTTTCTATTCTATTAAGTTGGAGTGAAGTGGTAATTGATTTTTTGGGGGACCCCTAGTGGCCACAATAATTAATGAATCATGACGCCGTAAGTTGAATGATGCAGACACGTTTGTTACTGGATACTTTCTAATATGCTTCTGCCTTGGAGACTCCGTATGTGTCAGTAATATGCAACTATAATTATTTGATACATTTTCATATTGACAAAAGTACTGTTTTTCGACTGCAATACTGTTCAATTTGTTCTTACGTACACTACGTCTAGCTTGTGTGCTTAGCTGTCGTGTAGCTGCTAGCTCCTAGTAGCCTAGCATGTTTAAAATAGAAGACACGGTGCCCTTTTTGGAGGACAGTTCAATATTAACAGACGATACAGCTTTGCACAAGTAAACACGTTGCTTGTATCGGACATTTGACTTGCTTTTATCCTGGTATCGGACCGATAGCCAATATCAATATCACACATACCTAATATAAAGTTTGAATAGCAGATGTTTCTCCACAATTGTATCTTTACCTAAAGATTTATCCCAGTCATTTTCGTTATTAATTTGTCCACACTTAATGTAACTTAGTTCTTGTGATATCAGTGCTAATTTGAGTCTTTTACATTAACCTGTCTTTTACTTATATAGAATATTAAGAACAAACTGGTTTCTTTCCATTCTTCCTGTTATTTCATATTTCTACCGCAACCCGTCTAGGCAGAAAAATGAATAAATCGCAGCCAAGAACCAAAAGTATTAACTGTATCAATTACACATGATTGACAAACTTGTTAAAACCGAAAGACGGCGGGTCACAACAACAGGTCTTGTAATAGCGAAACAACGCCACGTGAAAACACATGTTCCTCCCCGCGTCGCAACAAACGTGGAACATCTGCTCGGGATGGGTTCTCGTCTTTGATGGCCAGGAAACAACAAGCCCGGACATCATCATCCGGATGACAGGCTGAAGGCCACAACATGAACCAGCAAGTGGACCATCTGCTTTTGTAGCGCACGAGTCACGCGCATTGTTTCCGCACATTTGTCCAACGCCTGACGACCGGGAAGAAAACAACGAGTGTGAGTCAAGTCGTGACAGCTTTCATTTTTATCGTTTTGTTTGCTGCAAATCAACAACGCCTCCGGTATGTTTCAGTCTCTGAAAGTAAAACCTGCTCTAACTACAAAGCCCATGAAAGAACCAGCAATAGTTCACATCAGCAAGATTATGTGTAACCCGAATATTTAGACTACCGTATTTTCCGCACTATAAGGCGCACCTAAAAACCACAAATTTTCTCAAAAGCTAACAGTGCGCCTTATAACCCGGTGCGCTTTATTACGATTCATTTTCATAAAGTTTCGATCTCGCAACTTAGGTAAACAGCCGCCATCTTTTTTCCCGGTAGAACAGGAAGCGCTTCTTCTTCTACGCAAGCAACCGCCAAGGAAAGCACCCGCCCCCATAGAACAGGAAGCGCTTCTTCTTCTACTGTAAGCAACCACCCGCCCCCGGAAGAAGAAGAAAAAACGCGCGGATATCACCGTACGTTTCATTTCCTGTTTACATCTGTAAAGACCACAAAATGGCTCCTACTAAGCGAAAAGGATCCGGTTCATAAAAAGACGCAATCTCTCCATCCGCACACGGATTACTACCGTATTTCACAGCAACTGATATTCCTGTGAACCGCACTGTGGAACGGGAGCACGTACGGTGAATATTCGCACCACAGGGAATGAGAAGTCATCCTTCACTGTGGTTCTAGCTTGCCATGCTAACTTCCACCCATGGTGATATTCAAAAGGAAGACCTTGCCAAAAGAGACCTTTCCAGCCGGCGTCATCATAAAAGCTAACTCGAAGGGATGGATGGATGAAGAAAAGATGAGCGAGTGGTTAAGGGAAGTTTACGCGAAGAGGCCGGGTGGCTTTTTTCACACAGCTCCGAAGGCGAACACACCTTCACTAAGACGGGCAGACAGCGCCGGACGACATACGCCAACATTTGCCAGTGGATCGTAAATGCCTGGGCAGATATTTCGGTCACAACTGTGGTCCGAGCTTTCCGGAAGGCAGGATTCACAGAACAACAGCGACACTGACTCCCGATGACTTCGACGAGACGGAACCGGCCATTTTGGATACCACGCTTGCGCAACTTTTCAATTCGGACACCGAAGACGAAGAATTCGAAGGATTTACGAATGAAGAATAACTTCAGAAGGTGAGCGCTATGTTTATTTTGTGTGTTGTGACATTAACGTTCGAGCAACATTATGTTACTATTGCTCTACACCATTTTGAATTTTACTATGTTTGTGATTGCACATTTGCGTACATTTTGGGACAGAGTTGTTAGAACGCTGGTTTTCAATATATTATTAAAGTTTGACTGAACTATCTGACTGTTTTTTTGACATTCACTTTAGCGCAGCGTTTTTTTGACATTCACTTTAGCGCAGCGTAGGCGCGGCTTATAGTCCGGGGCGGCTTATTGGTGGACAAAATTATGAAATATGTAATTCATAGAAGGTGCGGCTAATAATCCGGTGCGCCTTATAGTGCGGAAAATACTGCAATTAGGGTTGTACGGTATAATGGTATTTACCCCCGTCGTCGTCACGCCGGCTAATGTCTGTCTGCAGTCAGCAGTGTTTTATCTGCTACAACATCTCTACTCCTTATCGCCATGGAGACAAATCAAGTACATTTCTGTCATGAATCTACCATTTAGGACGAGTAATTGCTATACATGCTTCACTCCACACCTCAGCACACCAAAGTCATGATAAGAAAAAAAAATGTGTCTATTTCAAGACAAAATTTCATCATGTCCAATCATTGACCATTATGGTAATCATCTTAACTTTGAACACACTAATCACATGTGAATGAAGAGCATACTTAGTCAACAGCCATACATGTCACACTGAGGGTGGCCGTATGAACAACGCCAACACTGTCATCAACATGTGCCATATAGTGAAAGCACACTAAACAATGACAAACACATTTTGGGAGAATATTTTCACCGCAACACAACAAACACTACAGAACAAATTCCTAGAATTCCCTGCAGCACCAACTCTTCCGGGACGCTGCAATATAAAAAAACGCCATTGGTGGATCTACACCTAACATCCCCTGTAATGATACCAAGTACAATTGGGTATCTAGTTGATACTACTAAGATTACATCGATATTTTTTAGCATTACAAAATCTTCTTTCCATCCATCCATCCATTTTTTACCGCTTGTCCCGTTTGGGGTCGCGGGAGGTACTGTAGCCTATCTTAGCTGCATTCTGGCAGAAGGCGGGGTACACCCTGGACAAGTCGCCACCTCATCATCTTTCGTTTTTTTTTAATTTATATTATGTTTTTAAACTCAGGGACTATGTCCCTGGACACATGAGGACTTTGAATATGACCAATGTGTGATCCTGTAACTACTTGGTATCGGATTGATACTCAAATTTGTGGTATCATCCAAAACTAATGTAGAGTATCTGACAACAGAAGAATAAGTGATTATTACATTTTAACAGAAGTGTAGATAGAACATGTTGAAACAGAAAATAAGCAGATATTAACAGTAAATGAACAAGTAGATTAATAGTAAATTGTTTACCACTTGTCCATAATGATGTTGACAAAATAATAGAATGATAAATGACACAATATGTTACTGCATATGTCAGCAGACTAATTAGGAGTCTTTGTTTACTTACGACTAAAAGACAAGTTGTCTTGTATGTTCACTATTTTATTTAAGGACAAACTTGCAATAATAAACATATGTTTAATGTACCGTAAGAGTTTTTGTTCAAATAAAGCCAATAGTTAAATTTTTTGTGGTCCCCTTTGTTCAGAAAAGTACCGAAATAAATTTTAGTACCAATACCAAAATATTGGCATCAGGACAACACTAACTGCAATTGATGACCATAACTCCCTATATCCATCCATCCATTTTCTACCGCTTGTCCCTTTTGTTGTCGCGGGGGGTGCTGGAGCCTATCTCAGCTGCACATGGGCGGAAGGCGGGGTACAGCCTGGACAAGTCGCCACCTCATCGCAGGGCCAACACAGATAGACAGACTCACACGCACATTCACACACTAGGGCCAATTTTAGTGTTGCCAATCAACCTATCCTCAGGTGCATGTCTTTGGAGGTGGGAGGAAGCCGGAGTACCCGGAGGGAACCCAAGCAGTCACGGGGAGAACAAACTCCACACAGAAAGATCCCGAGCCCGGGATTGAACTCAGGACTACTCAGGACCTTCGTATTGTGAGGCACATGCACTAACCCCGGTGCCACCGTGCTGCCCTAACTCCCTATAGTGAAGAAATATTTGTTCAAAAGTACATAAATACAAGTTTTTTAAGATTATGTATTAATCCGGAAGTGGTTGTTTGTGACACACCAAACAGCCAAACCTGTCGTGATTTAGGCTCATTATTGACCAATAGGATTTAAGTGTCCTTTCTGTCTGGGCGTGGCTAGTGTATGCCATTGGAATCATGGAGACATGAAGACATGAAAGGGAGAGGCTGTTTGTCCGGAAGATTAGCGTGGTGATAGCAGAAGTGCATAGAAAGTATGCTGAAAGTGATATTGAGAGCCGAGGCGGTGTACCGCTCCAGGTAGGAGCTTGACGCGTGGTCAGGTTTTTTTCATCCGTTCTTTTCTTGCTTGATTTGGATTCTTTCCATGGACTTAGGGGTGTAACGGTACGTGTATTTGTATTGAACCGTTTCGGTTCGGAGGTGTACCGAACGAGTTTCCACACGAACATATTAAGTAGCTTCCTTCTGCCTCTGTCAGGACTCTACACAGCACCCAGCATTGTCCCACCCACACAACCATCTGATTGGTTACAAACAGAGCGCTAACAGCCAATCAGCAGTGCGTATTCAGAGCGGTAACAGCCAATCCGCAGTGCGTATTCAGAGCGCATGTAGTCATTGCTTAGCGTTTAGCAGGTAAGCATCAGGCAGCGGACTCTCCCCAAATTATAATAAACACCTCCCAGTTAACTACTAGTAACATCACTATGAGCCCGTTGACGTTCTAGAAACCTAAACGGCAGCTCAGCTCGCTCGCAGTCCTGGCTTGAGGTGAATACTAATTCGCTTTTAGCGTAACGTTAGCTCATTTTGCGGTGTGTGTACGTGTGTGTGTGTGTATGTGTGTGTTACGGACAGCAAAGCCCTGTCTGTCTGTTATTTCACTTGATTTTTTTCTGTGTTGATTGAGCTGTGTTGAAGCAGGACATTATGTTAAATGAAGCGTTTCTGTCTCTGATAGTTGATATACAGGTAAAAGCCAGTAAATTAGAATATTTTGAAAAACTTGATTTATTTCAGTAATTGCATTCAAAAGGTGTAACTTGTACATTATATTTATTCATTGCACACAGACTGATGCATTCAAATGTTTATTTCATTTAATTTTGATGATTTGAAGTGGCAACAAATGAAAATCCAAAATTCCGTGTGTCACAAAATTAGAATATTACTTAAGGCTAATACAAAAAAGGGATTTTTAGAAATGTTGGCCAACTGAAAAGTATGAAAATGAAAAATATGAGCATGTACAATACTCAATACTTGGTTGGAGCTCCTTTTGCCTCAATTACTGCGTTAATGCGGCGTGGCATGGAGTCCATGAGTTTCTGGCACTGCTCAGGTGTTATGAGAGCCCAGGTTGCTCTGATAGTGGCCTTCAACTCTTCTGCGTTTTTGGGTCTGGCATTCTGCATCTTCCTTTTCACAATACCCCACAGATTTTCTATGGGGCTAAGGTCAGGGGAGTTGGCGGGCCAATTTAGAACAGAAATACCATGGTCCGTAAACCAGGCACGGGTAGATTTTGCGCTGTGTGCAGGCGCCAAGTCCTGTTGGAACTTGAAATCTCCATCTCCATAGAGCAGGTCAGCAGCAGGAAGCATGAAGTGCTCTAAAACTTGCTGGTAGACGGCTGCGTTGACCCTGGATCTCAGGAAACAGAGTGGATCGACACCAGCAGATGACATGGCACCCCAAACCATCACCCAACCATGCAAATTTTGCATTTCCTTTGGAAATCGAGGTCCCAGAGTCTGGAGGAAGACAGGAGAGGCACAGGATCCACGTTGCCTGAATTCTAGTGTAAAGTTTCCACCATCAGTGATGGTTTGGGGTGCCATGTCATCTGCTGGTGTCGGTCCACTCGGTTTCCTGAGATCCAGGGTCAACGCAGCCGTCTACCAGCAAGTTTTAGAGCACTTCATGCTTCCTGCTGCTGACCTGCTCTATGGAGATGGAGATGTCAAGTTCCAACAGGACTTGGCCCTGCACACAGCGCAAAATCTACCCGTGCCTGGTTTACGGACCATGGTATTTCTGTTCTAAATTGGCCCGCCAACTCCCCTGACCTTAGCCCCATAGAAAATCTGTGGGGTATTGTGAAAAGGAAGATGCAGAATGCCAGACCCAAAAACGCAGAAGAGTTGAAGGCCACTATCAGAGCAACCTGGGCTCTCATAACACCTGAGCAGTGCCAGAAACTCATCGACTCCATGCCACGCCGCATTAACGCAGTAATTGAGGCAAAAGGAGCTCCAACCAAGTATTGAGTATTGTACATGCTCATATTTTTCATTTTCATACTTTTCAGTTGGCCAACATTTCTAAAAATCCCTTTTTTGTATTAGCCTTAAGTAATATTCTAATTTTTTGACACACGGAATTTTGGATTTTCATTTGTTGCCACTTCAAATCATCAAAATTAAATGAAATAAACATTTGAATGCATCAGTCTGTGTGCAATGAATAAATATAATGTACAAGTTACACCTTTTGAATGCAATTACTGAAATAAATCAAGTTTTTCAAAATATTCTAATTTACTGGCTTTTACCTGTAATAATGTAAGTGCATCATTAAGCCTACATGAACTCCATGGTGTTCAGGGATGAATAGTCTCTCCTATTGCTATTGTACCATTTTTTCAGCTATAGTTACATTAATCATTAGTAATGCAGCAGCCTAGTTTTGAATGGCAGGGACCCTGCTATCACATGTTGATAAAAATATAACATTTACATAATAAAAATCAACTACAGACTTCCCAAATGCTGTAATAAATTAAGCATGATGAGTTGACTTGAAACTGTTTAATGTTGCACTTTTTATATGATTGATTGATTGATATATTTTTATTTCAAATATGCATAAAAACAAGAGCAAGCCTGATCCAATACAGTGCTATAGCCTTAACAGCCATTATAACAAAATGAAAACAATGGAGAATAAAAAACGAAAACAAATGAGCAATGGACTTTTTTTTTTTTTTTACATATTTGAAAAGGAGTGAGAAGAAGTTTACACTTATTTAATCCCACCCCTTTTCTTTAAATCATAAATTACTCTGAGCTAGAAGAATATGTAGAAGAAAAGTTTTGTCATTTTATTTAATCTGAGCAACAACTTGAGGCAGTTTAATGTTGATTAACATGGGCAGAATTATTATAGTGTTCCCAAATTTGTGTGTTACAAATTTGGTAAATAAATAACCAAAAAAATGTATATTTTGTTGTTTTCTTACTGTACCGAAAATGAACCGAACCGTGACCTCTAAACCCAGGTACGTACCAAACCGAATTTTTGTGTACCGTTACACCCCTACATGGACTGGATGCCAGAGTTACGCATTAACCCGGAGTTGGATGGCGAGCTAACCAGAACCTACAAACTGGTAACCTGGTCACGTTAAACACAAGAAATTACGACTCACAACAAAAAGACTGACTATTTTATATATTTTTTATACAAATATTTACAATTAAATGCAAATGATTGTGTGTCCAGGGTGTACCCCGCCTTCCACCCGAATGCAGCTGAGCTAGGCTCCAGCACCCCCCGCGACCGCAAACGGGACAAGCGGTAGAAAATGGATGGATTATTGTTCAAATCCTGTGTACGCCTCCATGTATTTTTGGATGCCAACACAAAGGATTAGGGATGGAAATAAATTTCAGACGGTTCATTAGTGTATTTACAGTTATGTCCTGTTTCCGGTGCGCCACTGAAAGTTGTTAGCCAACCTTAGAAGGTTTTTTATGTCGTGGCAATGAAACATGACTCAAGGCCAAGCAATCAATGAGGGACTACTGTATGTCAAATTTGATCTATTTGGTAATATCAAAATATAATATAGACAACAATGTAACAGTGCAAAGAATATAATATAGAGAGAAATACTTAATATTGATAACCGAGATATTTCTAAATGATATAAAACATCTCATATAAAATAACACACCAATGATCATACCCTAAATTTAATCCCAACCCTATCCTTGAACCTGAAATCCTATCCAAAACCCTAAGCTAACTCGAACTCTAACCCTGACCAAAATCCACGGACTACATCTTGAAACTGTAATTCCAACTCCTAACTGGAAACCCAGACAATTTAGAACCATAATCCTGGTTTATACCACAACCTCAATTCGAATTCCTGACTAGGAATTGGTTAGGTTTTCAAATTGAGGTTGGACACTTAAAACCCTAATTTCTAACCCCAACAAGAATTCCTGACTGAAAACTCTTACTTAATACAGTTTGGGTTTCAAATTGGGTTTAGCATTTTTGAACCCTAACTGTAACCCTATCCTGTCTTTCAACCCTAAATACAATATGAATCCATAACCATAATTTTAAACCCCAAGAGTCATTTGGAACCCTAATCCTGGTTTTAGACCATAATTACAATTTAAAGACTACAATGAAAAACCCTTACTTAAAAGGATTAGGACAATAAAGGGATATTAGCATTTTTGAAACCCTAACTGACACAACTTCGGGCAATATGGCTGAAAACTGTATCCCAATAAAAGAGATTTATAACGGTCGATAT
This sequence comes from Nerophis lumbriciformis, assembly GCF_033978685.3. NCBI lineage: Eukaryota > Metazoa > Chordata > Actinopteri > Syngnathiformes > Syngnathidae > Nerophis > Nerophis lumbriciformis. Next base: position 41,542,444 of record NC_084570.2, on the reverse strand, counting down.
CAATTGATATTTTCTAAAACCTTTGGAAAATAAGGACCAAGCAAAAAATATTGTATTTCAAATGTAACCTTCCTGTGATTATAATCCTCCAGCTATCAAGACAGAAAGGACATGTCAAGACCAGCATGGAAAACAATGTAAACAAAATATTAAAATCATTCTTAAAATGAAGGTGCAAAAATCAGGAATATGTAAGAAATGTTTAATAAAGTGTAAAAAAATTGTGCAAAGTGTGAAATGTAAACATAGAGAAACCTGAGAATAACTATTTTCTGCAGGTTTAGTGCCAGGAAGTTACGGCTGTGCTCTAAAGGGTGAGCGCGGCTAAGGTGGTGTGGTATTAGCGGTTTTGGTGGGGACAAGCACCTTGCACCATTTACAGACCACATTGATCAGACTACGGTCCCTCTATAAAAAAATCCAAAAAGTGCCATCCTGTCCATTTCTTCATTTTGACTTTCTCTTCTCACTCTGTGCAAAGAATCAACCACCAGACAACCAAAGGTGATAGTTGATACTGTTACCTGATTGGCTGTTAGCGTGTCACGCCCACTGATCAGTGCTCATGCGTTGCTCGGTTACCAGAAAACGAGTGCCGTTTTTCACGCAACCAACCTTGCTTCCATATTTGCGCTTTCTTCCAACAAAGAAAAAAAAAATGATCTGACTTATTTTTTATTGATATCGATTATGTCTACCGCGATTTATATTGATATCATTTTTATCGTTGAGCCCTACTTTAAATCCTAAACCCTAATTTGACTACCTGTCTTTTCTTGGCAGGGGACTCCCAAAGACCGCAACCCTGTACCACCTCGCCGCGTGTTTGTATTTCAATGCTCAACCAGTTACATTTATTTGCATCAGCAATAGAAATATACCTAGAGAGGCACTCTGGACTGTTGGCAATACAATCGCCAAGATGGTTGGATTACGTGAAGGCAAGAGTCCCGTTACTCAAAGTAATTCTCTTTTAAAGATCATACGTGGTTACCAGAGAGTGAGTGCCTTTGTTCATGGAACCAACTTTGCTTCCATATTTCCGCTTTCTTAGGACAAAAAAGAAAACAATTGTAACACGGGGTCCCCACACTACGGTCCGCAGGCCGGATCCGGCCCACTAGCGCCAAAAATCCGGCCCGCGGGAAGTCCCAAGTTAAAAATAAAAATATCCATCCATCAATCCATTTTCTACCGCTTATTCCCTTATTTTTTTTAAATCAGTCTTTTTAATCCATTTTCTACCGCTTGTTACTCTTGGTGTCTCCTAGCCGCTCAGGTAAATCATATTGTCTAAAAATGAATTTTCCCATCGATAACGAGACATCGCGCTCGGAATATTATATATTCATATACTGTCTGATTGTGGCGGTCCGCTCCCTGTATGATCAGTGTCAGAGCTTGGTTCGCATTGCCGGCAGTAAGTCGGACACGTTTCCGGTGAGGGTTGGACTCCGCCAAGGCTGCCCTTTGTCACCCATTCTGTTCATAACTTTTATGGACAGAATTTCTAGGCGCAGTCAAGGCGTTGAGGGGATCCGGTTTGGTGGCTGCAGGATTAGGTCTCTACTTTTTGCAGATGATTTGGTCCTGATGGCTTCATCTGGCCAGGATCTTCAGCTCTCACTGGATCGGTTCGCAGCCGAGTGTGAAGCGACTGGGATGAGAATCAGCACCTCCAAGTCCGAGTCCATGGTTCTCGCCCGGAAAAGGGTGGAGTGCCATCTCCGGGTTGGGGAGGAGATCTTGCCCCAAGTGGAGGAGTTCAAGTACCTCGGAGTCTTGTTCACGAGTGAGGGAAGAGTGGATCGTGAGATCGACAGGCGGATCGGTGCGGCGTCTTCAGTAATGCGGACGCTGTATCGATCCGTTGTGGTGAAGAAGGAGCTGAGCCGGAAGGCAAAGCTCTCAATTTACCGGTCGATCTACGTTCCCATCCTCACCTATGGTCATGAGCTTTGGGTTATGACCGAAAGGACAAGATCACGGGTACAAGCGGCCGAAATGAGTTTCCTCCGCCGGGTGGCGGGGCTCTCCCTTAGAGATAGGGTGAGAAGCTCTGTCATCCGGGGGGAGCTCAAAGTAAAGCCGCTGCTCCTCCGCATCGAGAGGAGCCAGATGAGGTGGTTCGGGCATCTGGTCAGGATGCCACCCGAGCGCCTCCCTAAGGAGGTGTTTAGGGCATGTCCGACCGGTAGGAGGCCACGAGGAAGACCCAGGACACGTTGGGAAGACTATGTCTCCCGGCTGGCCTGGGAACGCCTCGGGATCCCCCGGGAGGAGCTGGACGAAGTGGCTGGGGAGAGGGAAGTCTGGGCTTCCCTGCTTAGGCTGCTGCCCCCGCGACCCGACCTCGGATAAGCGGAAGAAGATGGATGGATGGATGGATGGATACAGCCCGGCCCCCGGTCAAAATTTTTTTAACAATGCGGCCCCCGGGTCAAAAAGTTTGGGAACCCCTGATGTAACACATTTTTATTGATATCGTTTTTATCGTCGAGCCCTACTTTAAACCCTAATCCTAATTTGACTTCCTGTCTTTAGTTGGCAGGGGACTCCCAAAGACCTCGGCTCTGTCCCACCTCGCCGCGTGTTCGTTATTTATTCAGAGGGAAATGAAGGTTAACAGACACGTATTTCAATGCTAAATCAGTTACATTTGTTGGCATCAGCAAAAGAAATATGCTTATAGAGGCACTCTGGACTGTTGGCAACACAATCACCAAAATGGTTGGATTAAGTGAAGGCAAGAGTCCCGTGACTCAATGTCATTCTCTTTTTAAGATCATACGAGAGGAAGTCCCCTGGGGAGGGGCCACACATGTGGGCTCCCGTGTTCTTTCAGAGCAGGACTTGCTGTTCACCCATCCATCCATCCATTTTCTACCGCTTATTCCCTTCGAGGTCGCGGGGGGCGCCGGAGCCTATCTCAGCTACAATCGGGCGGAAGGCGGGGTACACCCTGGACAAGTCGCCACCTCATCACAGGGCCAACACAGATAGACAGACAACATTCACACACTAGGGCCAATTTAGTGTTGCCAATCAACCTATCCCCAGGTGCATGTCTTTGGAGGTGGGAGGAAGCCGGAGTACCCGGAGGGAACCCACGCAGTCACGGGGAGAACATGCAAACTCCACACAGAAAGATCCCGAGGCCGGGATTGAACTCACGACTACTCAGGACCTTCGTATTGTGAAGCAGATTGCTGTTCACACTTCTGCAAAAACCAGCAGGTTCAGTGATGCAAAATAAATGTCACTCTGACATATGTGAAGCATTAATGTTCAAATAGGCATCATCATACACAATTTGTTCTAAGGATCAAATGTTAAGGATGAAAACAAGCATTCTACGCTAATCTTTGTGTGAATTGTTAATGAGCTGCTCAAAAGGCACGAGTATAGTGAATCAAACATGGTCCAAATCACACTATAAATAATGGAAGCATACAATTTGAGGTCATTCATGTTGGACACGCATTATGCGAGGCTGGATGGTTTAATTAACGGGTCTCTTGCGCTCTAAACAAGGTTTAAATCCCAACCATGTCAAAGAGTGTACCAAAGAGACGAAACATGTCAGTAAAAAGGTCAAACCAGGGCCCGTTGCCCATATAAGGCGTTGTTGTCCTACTCCGCTTTTGGTTTCTAATCACTGAACATCCAAGGCTTGGGTCTGGAAATAAAGCAGCGTTTGAGGAGGCACACATGCCTCAGCCTTCCACAGGGAGCACGTCGCAGATTTACAGGCTCCACTTCTGACTAATGAAGATGAATCTTATCTCGAATGTTCCCTTTTTTTTTTTTTATCTGGAGCTATTCCTGTCCAGGTCAAGTGGAAACAAAGCAGACTTAAAGCAGATGATATGGTATCTTTCTTCAGTATGAAAAGAGGTTGTAAAGAAAATGATTCATTGATTTGGAACAGGAAAAAAGTACGTACTATAACCAGGGAGCATGTTTTTTGTATTATGCATACATCTTGGGAAGATCATAGCACTTACCAAGATGGATGCGCTTTGATGTATTTGTTTGTGTACATTGATTTACAGCAGTTCACAAGGGAACTGCAATATCTGGCTATTGCAAAAATGCTGACAATGCAATGTTGTTCAGCACCAACGAAGAATTGACTTCTTTGATCCAAAGTAGAAAATATCCATCCATCCATCCATTTTCTATCGCTTAGTCCCTTCGGGGTCGCGGGGGGTACTGAAGCCTATCTCAGCTACAACCGGGCGGAAGGCGGCGTACACCCTGGACAAGTCGCCACATCATCGCAGGGCCAACACAGATAGACAGACAACATTCACACACTAGGGCCAATTTATGAATATAGGTCAAAATAAAACAAGATTATTATTGGCTTGTCAAATGTGATTGATATCAACTGCCATTTCTCATGATGTCAATTATCAGTGATTCATGTTCGCCTAATAATTTTAATTTTTTTTACATTCAATTAGATGTAAATGTTTTTGTAAAATTGTTGAGATTGGTTCAATATAAAAAATAAAGTACTTTTTTTTTTAATGTACTGTATTTCCCAGACTATAGAGCACACAGGTATATAAGCCGCACCCACAAAATTTTAGAAAGAAGAAAAACATTTTTTTCATATATTTGCCGCACCGGACTATGATGCAAACGATGCTAGCTTGATTACATTACGATAGCACGTACAAAACATGCATGAAATTACTACTATCAAACATGTAAGTAGGAATTGTTTGTTATATTGTAAAACTTACAAAGTGGAGTGATGAATGAAGAAATTGTACGAGTAGAATGCTATGGACGACTCGAAGAAGGGGACGACACTTGTACTTCAGGTTCAAGGCACTAAACAGAAGGAACTAATGTGGATGTTCAACCCGCAGCACCTGCAGTGAGCAAACTCGTCCAAACGATGGCGCCATAGCACGGACAATAACACACATTTTCAGTCAAATTCAAACTATTTGTTGAAATCAAAACATTATGGCTGTTAGCGAAGAAAAATCCATCAATTAGCTGCACCGTTTTATAGGGCGCGGGTTTCAAAGCGTAGGAAAAAAAATAGCGGCTAATAGTCCGGAAAGTTCGGCATATTAATGTATATAAATAAAGAGCAAGCGTCCCCTGTAGTGAACATTTGTGTTTTGCATAACAGCTATTTTCCAGAAATTTGGAGCGCTGGAAAATTTGTTTCACAGGGCTATATTTCCCCCCCCCCCCCCAAAGTTTATAACGCTGACACATTTTCAAAAAAAAAAAAAAAAAAAAAAAAAAAAAAGAGTGATTTTTTTCTTTAACAAAATGTTTGACAAATTTTCAGAAATTTGTAAATCAGACAAACTTTCAAAACAGGGTGATTTTTAACAGCTTTGTCATTTTCTGAAATTTGTAACGCAGACATATTTGCATTGTGGGGCTATTTTTATTTTTAACCAAAATTTGTAATGCTGATATAATTCGGGTCTTTGTTTTATTTTCAAACTGCTGATAAAATTTGTCTAACACATTTTTTTTACAAATGTGTAATCCTGACAGGCTATTTTATTCAAAAATTTGGAACATGACTTTTTTTTTGTAAATGCTGACATATATGCTAAATTGTGGTACGAATATCACCAGCGGTACACGGGCTCTTTCTAGTGGCATGCCAAAGAATCACTTAATTAAGTATTATAACAGTTTTATTTTCATATATTCAACTGTGTGCAATGCAAAAAAGAGCTGACAAAATATACAATTTTAAAAAAGACTAGATTTTAGGGGAAACAACTCTAAAACACTAATAAAGTTCACTGTTAATGCAGCTAGACAATTTTACTTAAGAAATCCTAAATTAAACATTTTATATTTAGAAATTAGCAGGACTTTTAAGATAGAAATAGATATTTTATTCTGAAAACAAGCTTGCAATTCTTAAAAGTAAGCATCCACAGGATGTTGCAGGATCTTTCAACAAGATTTTCCATGTGGGGAAAAACAAAATATCTTATTTGAGTAGTTATTTGCTCAATTTGAACATTTATGAACTAGAAGACAAAATATAATTATTTATGCTAAAATTAAGATTATGATAAAGTTGATGACTAAAAGTAAGTAAATAGCTCTAAAAACTAGGGAAATTTCCCAAAATAAAATATTTTGCCATGTGTAATGTTACAATATACTTGCTGAAAAAAAAAAAAAGATTACTTGGGCCTACTACGCTACTGTATTTTAATGTTGGTCATTATGGTATTTTCTGAGGTGGTGCTAGGTGAAAAACGTTTGAGAACCACTATGTAAGGGATGTTTTTGTTTTGTAATGCTGATACTTCTGAAACAGCCATTGTTTTTGTTTTTTTTTTCGAAATTTGTAACTCATAAAAATGACAGAAATTTCAGTATAAAAGTTACTGTTTTGAAAATTTTCATAACAGGGCATTTGTAACACGGACATATTTGCTAAAAAAAAAAAAAGGTACATTTTTTCCCGATTTCTAACACTGAAAAATGTGCATAACAGCTATTTTTAAGCCCGAAATTCGTAACTCAGACACGTTTTCAAAACAGCGTGATTTGTTCACCCAAGTTTCTAACTGACAATTTTTTATGCCAGGGCTATTTTTTGCCGAAATTTGTAACTTTGACATATTTGCTAAAAAAGGCCAATTTTTCCCCAATTTCTACTGCCAAAAAATGTGCATAACATCTATTTTTAAGGCCGAAATTCGTGATTCAGACAAATTTTCAAAACCGTGATTTGTTCAGTGGAGTTTTTAACTGACACATTTTTATACCAGGACTATTTTATTCTGAAATTTGTAACATGGACATATTTGCCATAAAGGCCCATTTTGTCCGCCGAAAAATGTGCATAAGTTATTTTTAAGCCCGAAATTTGTGACTCAAAAATTTTCAAAACACCGTGATTAGTTTGCCGAAATTTGTAACTGGCTATGACTATTTTTTTCTGAAATTTATAACACGGACGTATTTGCTAAAAAAAAAAGGCCCATTTCCCCCCCCGATTTCTACCGCCGAAAAATGTGCATTACAGCTATTTGTACACCCAAAATTCGTAACTCAGACAAATTTTCAAAACAGCATGATTTGTTCACCTAAGTTTCTAACTGAAAATGTTTTATACCAAGGCTATTTCCTTACCGAAATTTGTAACACGGACATATTTGCTCAAAAGGCCTATGTTTTTCCCGATTTCAACCGCCAAAAAATATACATAATAGCTATTTTTAAGCCCAAAATTTGTGACTCAGACACATTTTCAAAACTGTGTGATTTGTTCCCTGAAGTTTGCAACTGACACATTTTTGTACCTGGACTATTTTTTCAGAAATTTGTAACATGGACATATTTGCCAAAAATTGAAAAACTGTTCAATAACAGATTAGAGAGTTTCATAAATAAAAATAGAATACTCGAAGAAAATCAATATGGATACAGAGCTAATGTTTCAACTTCGATGGCTTTAATTGAAATTACAGAAGAAATTACCAATGCTATACATAATAAAAAATGTGCGTCAACAGTTTTTATGGATCCAACTAAAGCATTTGACACAATGAATCACAATATTTTAATCAAAAAACTAGAACGATATGGCATCAGAGGGTTAGTCTTAAACTGGATAAGAAGTTATCTAATGAACAGGAAACAATACGTGAAACTAGGCGAACACACCTCTACAACGCTAAATATATTCTGTGGTGTACCTCAGGGATCAATACTAGGACCTAAATTATTCAATCTATATATAAATGACATTTGTAAAGTTACAAAAGATTTAAAGTTAGTATTATTTGCGGATGATACAACAGCGTTTTGTTCAGGAGAGAACACACAGAAGATACTACAAATAATAACAGAAGAAATGAACAAATTAAAAAGATGGTTTGACAAAAACAGACTATCGTTGAATCTCAGTAAAACTAAAATAATGCTATTTGGTAACAGTAGAAGAGAAAGTCAAACACAAATACAAATAGACGGAATAGAAATTGAAAGAGTAAATGAAACCAAATTCCTTGGTATAATGATTGATGATAAACTGAACTGGAAATCTCACGTAAAAAATATACAACATAAAGTAGCAAGAAACACGTGAATAATGAATAAAGCAAAACATGTCCTAGACAAAAAATCACTTCATATTCTCTACTGCTCACTAGTGTTACCATATCTGAGTTACTGTGTAGAAATATGGGGAAATAACTTGAGGTTTTCCATCAAGCATGGAGTGATAGTTTAATATCGTATAAACGCATGCTTACCTTAGCTAAAGCTAAATATTACTCAAATCTCATCCGCCTCAACAAAAACGACCCTAAATTTTTGTTTAGTACAGTAGCATCGCTAACCCAACAAGGGACTCCTCCCAATAGCTCCACCCACTCGGCAGATGACTTTATGAATTTCTTTAATAAGAAAATTGAACTCAATAGAAAGGAGATTAAAGACAACGCATCCCAGCTACAACTGGGTTCTATGAACACAGATACAACTGTATCTACGACGGATACTGCAATACAAAATAGTCTCTCTCTTTTTGATGAAATAACATTAGAGGAACTATTACAGCGTGTAAGTGGGATAAAACAAACAACATGTTTACTTGACCCACTTCCTGGGAAACTTATCAAGGAGCTTTTTGTATTATTAGGTCCATCAGTGCTAAATATTATAAACTTATCACTTTCCTCTGGCACTGTTCCCCTAGCATTCAAGAAAGCGGTTATTCATCCTCTGCTCAAAAGACCTAACCTTGATCCTGACCTCATGGTAAACTACCGACCGGTGTCCCACCTTCCCTTTATTTCGAAAATCCTCGAAAAAATTGTCGCACAGCAGCTAAATGAACACTTAGTGTCTAACAATCTCTGTGAACCTTTTCAATCCGGTTTCAGGGCAAATCACTCTACGGAGACAGCCCTCGCAAAAATGACTAATGATCTACTGCTAACGATGGATTCTGATGCGTCATCTATGTTGCTGCTTCTTGATCTTAGCGCTGCTTTCGATACCGTCGATCATAATATTTTATTAGAGCGTATCAAAACACGTATTGGTATGTCAGACTTAGCTTTGTCGTGGTTTAACTCTTATCTTACTGACAGGATGCAATGCGTCTCCCATAATAATGTGACCTCGGACTATGTTAAGGTAACGTGCGGAGTTCCTCAGGGTTCGGTTCTTGGCCCTGCACTCTTTAGTATTTACATGCTGCCGCTAGGCGACATCATACGCAAATACGGTGTTAGCTTTCATTGCTATGCTGATGACACCCAACTCTACATGCCCCTAAAGCTGACCAACACGCCGGATTGTAGTCAGCTGGAGGCGTGTCTTAATGAAATTAAACAATGGATGTCCGCTAACTTCTTGCAACTCAACGCCAAGAAAACGGAAATGTTGATTATCGGTCCTGCTAAACACCGACATTTATTTAATAATACCACCTTAACATTTGACAACCAAACAATTACACAAGGCGAATCAGTAAAGAATCTGGGTATTATCTTCGACCCAACTCTCTCGTTTGAATCACACATTAAGAGTGTTACTAAAACGGCCTTCTTTCATCTCCGTAATATCGCTAAAATTCGTTCTATTTTATCCACTAGCGACGCTGAGATCATTATACATGCGTTCGTTACGTCTCGTCTCGACTACTGTAACGTATTATTTTCGGGTCTCCCTATGTCTAGCATTAAAAAATTACAGTTGGTACAAAATGCGGCTGCTAGACTTTTGACAAGAACAAGAAAGTTTGATCATATTACACCTATACTGGCTCACCTGCACTGGCTTCCTGTGCACTTAAGAAGTGACTTTAAGGTTTTACTACTTACGTATAAAATACTACACGGTCTAGCTCCGTCCTATCTTGTCGATTGCATTGTACCATATGTCCCGGCAAGAAATCTGCGTTCAAAGAACTCCGGCTTATTAGTGATTCCCAGAGCCCAAAAAAAGTCTGCGGGCTATAGAGCGTTTTCTATTGGGGCTCCAGTACTATGGAATGCCCTCCCGGTAACAATTAGAGATGCTACCTCAGTAGAAGCATTTAAGTCCCATCTTAAAACTCATTTGTATACTCTAGCCTTTAAATAGCCCCCCTGTTAGACCAGTTGATCTGCCGTTTCTTTTCTTTTCTCCTCTGCTCCCCTTTCCTTGAGGGGGGGGGGGCACAGGTCCGGTGGCCATGGATGAAGTGCTGGCTGTCCAGAGTCGGGACCCGGGGTGGACCGCTCGCCTGTGCATCGGCTGGGAACATCTCTACGCTGCTGACCCGTCTCCGCTCGGGATGGTGTCCTGCTGGCCCCACTATGGACTGGACTCTTACTATTATGTTGGATCCACTATGGACTGGACTCTCACAATATTATGTCAGACCCACTCGACATCCATTGCTTTCGGTCTCCCCTAGAGGGGGGGGGTTACCCACATATGCGGTCCTCTCCAAGGTTTCTCATAGTCATTCACATCGACGTCCCACTGGGGTGAGTTTTTCCTTGCCCGTATGTGGGCTTTGTACCGAGGATGTCGTTGTGGCTTGCGCAGCCCTTTGAGACACTTGTGATTTAGGGCTATATAAATAAAGATTGATTGATTGATTGATAACTACAAAAGTACACTTCATTCATTAACGGTGTTACAAAAAAGATCAGTTAGAATAATACATCATGTTGGATATAGAGAACATACAAATCCTTTATTTATTGAATCAAAGATACTGAAATTCTACGACATAGTGAATTTGCAAACAGCTAAAATTATACACAAAGCAAACTATAATCTGCTACCCAAGAACATACAACAATTCTTCTCAAAAAAAGAGGAGAAATATAATCTTAGAGAGAAATGTAATTTAAAACATTTGTATGCACGTACAACGCTTAAGACCTTCAGTATATCAGTATGTGGAATTAAATGATGGAATGGATTAAGCAAAGCAATCAAACAATGTACTAATATGATTCACTTCAAGAAACTCTTCAAACTTAAAGTGTTTACAAAGTATAAAGAAGAAGAACCATGATAAACATTCTGTATTTATTTAACTCATCCATTCTTTCATTCTTTCACTCACAAACTAATCTTACTTATCTCAACATATGAAATGTAACTTACTTCACCAATTATTATTTATTTACTTATTTTTATTGTGATTACTTATGGAGTATATTGTGAATAAATTGAGAACAGGAAGTGAACAAAAGTTTTAGCAACTGTTATGTAAAAGAAAAGGGGTAGGATTAAATAAGCTCTGCTTCTTCCTACTCCTTTTCGAACATGTTGAATAGAGAAACTGGAGATTGTGATGTATCATGTTGTATGATTGCATGTTCCAAATAAACTCAAACTCAAACTCAAAAAGGCCCATGTTTTTCCCGATTTTTCTACCGCCGAAAAATGCACATAATAGCTATTTTTAAGCCCAAAATTCGTAACTCAGAAACATTTTCAAAACAGCGTGATTTTTTCACCCAAGTTTCTAACTGACACATTTTTATGCCATGGCTATTTTTATGGGGGTGTTACCCACATATGCGGTCCTCTCCAAGGTTTCTCATAGTCATTTACATCGACGTCCCACTGGGGTGAGTTTTTCCTTGCCCTTATGTGGGCTTTGTACCGAGGATGTCCTTGTGGCTTGTGCAGCCCTTTGAGACACTTGTGATTATGGGCTATATAAATAAACATTGATTGATTGATTGATTGATATTTTCCCCCGATTTCCACCGCCGAAAAATGTGCATAACATCTATTTTTACCCCGAACTGCGTTACTGACAAGTTTGTCATGATTTGGTTTCCTCTCATCATGACAGTTAATTATGAGAGGAAACCAAGACAAATGACAGTTGTTAGTTTGTCTCGTTTTCCCATGTGGCGCTTCTACTTTCTAGTTTTGTAGTTCCAGCTCAGTTCCTTTCTGCCAGCTGTTTTGCATTAGTGATTAGGCCAATTTAAGTTATGTTGTTAAGTTATTTTGCCCAGTTTAATTCAACTATTTTACCTGCACGTCGTCATCGGTCTCTGCTTCCTGGGGTCAAACATGCACAGCCCTGACAAAATATGCATAACAGGACTATTTTCTTCCAAACGTGTAATTCTTATAAATTCGCACAATATCTGAGAGAAGAAATGGAGCAAAACCAGATGTCCACTGCAGAGGGCGCTGGTTTTATCAGCTGATGGAATGCTCTTTGGTACTGGCTATGACCTGGAGTTAGGATCAAGGACCAAGTGATGAAGAAAAGAGCTGAAAGAGGTGATGGAATGCTCTTTGGTACTGGCTATGACCTGGAGTAAGGATCAAGGACTAAGTGATGAAGAAAAGAGCTGAAAGAGGTGATGGAATGCTCTTTGGTACTGGCTATGACCTGGAGTAAGGATCAAGGACCAAGTGATGAAGAAAAGAGCTGAAAGAGGTGATGGAATGCTCTTTGGTACTGGCTATGACCTGGAGTTAGGATCAAGGACCAAGTGATGAAGAAAAGAGCTGAAAGAGGTGATGGAATGCTCTTTGGTACTGGCTATGACCTGGAGTTAGGATCAAGGACCAAGTTATGAAGAAAAAAGCTGAAAGGGTTGATGGAATGCTTTTTGGTACTGGCTATGACCTGGAGTTAGGATCAAGGACTAGGTGATGAAGAAAAGAGCTGAATGACGTGATGGAATGTTCTTTGGTACTGGCTATGACCTGGAGTTAGAATCAAGGACTAGGCGATGAAGAAAAGGGCTTAATGAGGTGATGGAATGCTCTTTGGTACTGGCTATGACCTGGAGTTAGGATCAAGGACTAAGTGATGATGAATGCTCTTTGGTACTGGCTATGACCTGGAGTTAGGATCAAGGACTAAGTGATGATGAATGCTCTTTGGTACTGGCTATGACCTGGAGTTAGGATCAAGGACTATGTGACGAAGGAAAGAGCTGAATGGGGTTGATTGAATGCTCTTTGGTACTGGCTATGACCTGGAGTAGGGATCAAGGACTAAATGATGAAGAAAAGAGCTGAAGGAGGATGGCCAATAGAGGTGAAATTAAGTAAAAGTGGGGGAGTTTAATCCTGGGTGTATTGTGTTCATCCTGTGGGAAATAAAAACGACGACAACTCTTTGCCGTGTCACAGTTTGTTTTACGACATCAGAACTGGGCTGGTTTGGGGCGTCTCAATAATAAAAGTCATGAATCACGGCTGTGATGGAACCACAGCAGCCACTTTAGAGAAGACTTCTACACCACAGCAAGAAACATGTCTGCTTCTTCTTCTTCTTCTTGGAGGTCTGACAGAGTCAACTTTTCTTTGACAACAACAACAAACATGCACTCACTGCTCACGACATGTCCCGAAACCGCACTGGACGGCGATAGCGTGCAAACGATGGAGGTCACAACAATAGAAGCAGAACGTAAAGATGTGATTGTAAGTGTGAATCAGGTTATGGAACAGTGGATAATACAGCAATATACTGTAAATGTAGAAGGACTCTCTGGAATATATTTGAATACTAGGGCTTTGAATCTTTGGGCAGCACACTATTCGATTCTTGGATGTAACGAATCAATTCTTACTCGATTCCAAACGATTCTCGATTCAAAATGAATACTTTTATAATAACATTGGGTTTGTACATTCCTCCACAAAATAGACAAACAGCTCTGATCAATTTCTATATTACTGAAAAGAAAAAATGGTTTTATTTAATAAAATTCAACCCAAACATTTAATAAAGTCAAATAAGGCAACAGAATAAGTATATTTTCTAAAGTCAATCAGATATAGATCATCTACATCAACTATATCATTTGTCAGAGTGGCTGGACAGAAGATTGGGGGAAAAATATCTAAATGCACAGTTGTGGTCAAAAGTTTACATACACTAGAACATAATGTCATGGCTGTCTTGAGTTTCCAATCATTTCTACATCTCTTAATTTATTTGTGATAGAGTGATTGGAGCACATACTTGTTGGTCACAAAAAACATTCATGAAATTTGGTCCTTTTATGAATTTATTATGGGTCTACTGAAAATGTGAGCAAATCTGCTGGGTCAAAAGTATACATACAGCAATGTTAGTATTTGCTTACATGTCCCTTGGCAAGTTTCACTGCAATAAGGCGCTTTTGGTAGCCATCCACAAGCTTCTGCTTGAATTTTTGACCACTCCTCTTGACAAAATTGGTGCAGTTCAGCTAAATTTGTTGGTTTTCTGACATGGACTTGTTTCTTCAGCATTGTCCACACCTTTAAGTCAGGACTTTGGGAAGGCCATTCTAAAACTGTCATTCTAGCCTGATTCAGCCATTCTTTTTGACGTGTGTTTGGGGTCATTGTCCTGTTGGAACACCCAACTGCGCCCAAGACCCAACCTCCGGGCTGATGATTTTAGGTTGTCCTGAAGAATTTGGAGGTAATCCTCCTTTTTCATTGTCCCGTTTAAAGCACCAGTTCTATTGGCAACAAAACAGGCCCAGAACACAATACGACCACCACCATGCTTGACGGTAGGATTGGTGTTTCTGGGATTAAAGGCCTCACCTTTTCTCCTCCAAACATATTGCTGGGTATTGTGGCCAAACAGCTACATTTTTGTTTCATCTGACCACAGAACTTCCCTCCAGAAGGTCTTATCTTTGTCCATGTGATCAGCAGCAAACTTTAGACGAGCCTTAAGGTGTCGCTTCTGGAGCAAGGGCTTCCTTCTTGCATGGTAGCCTCTCAGTCCATGGCGATGCAAAACACGCTTGACTGTGGACACTGACACCTGTGTTCCAGCAGATTCTAATTCTTTGCAGACCTGCTTTTTGGTGGTTCTCAGTTGACTCTTGTACATCCTAACCAATTTGCTCTCAGCAGCAGGTGATAGCTTGCGTTTTCTTTCTGATCGTGGCAGTGACAAAACTGTGCCATGCACTTTATACTTACAATTATCTGCACAGTTGCTCTTGGGACCTTAAGCTGCTTTGAAATGGCTCCAAGGGACTTTCTTGACTTGTTCAAGTCAATGATTCGTTTTTTCAGATCTGTGCTGAGTTCATTTGACTTTCCCATTGTCGCGTTTGTAACCGAGTCTAATGCCTGCATCACATGAGCCCTATTTAAATGGGCTCAGAAGTCAACAGGTGTTGTCAATCATAATCACTCACATGAAGTTAAGAGGCCATGCCATGAAGCTAATTTGATTTGATTGTAACTTTTCTACATCACCAAAATTGATCATGTATGTTGCTGTATGTATACTTTTGACCCAGCAGATTTGGTCACATTTTCAGTAGACCCATAATAAATTCATAAAAAAACCAAACTTCATGAATGTTTTTTGTGACAAACAAGTATGTGCTTCAATCACTCTATCACAAAAACATTTGAGTTGTAGAAATTATTGGAAACTCAAGACAGCCATGACATTATGTTCTTCACAAGTGTATGTATGCATGTATGTGTATATATGTGGGTTTCTCATTGTCCCGTTGGGTTGAGTTTTTCCTTGCCCTGATGTGGGATCTGAGCCGAGGATGTCGTTGTGGCTTGTGCAGCCCTTTGAGACACTCGTGATTTAGGGCTATATAACTAAACATTGATTGATGATTGTGTGTGTATATATATATATATATACACACACACACACACACACACACACATATATATATATATATATATATATATATATATATAATAATACTTTTTTTCATTTTCACGTAAAAAAAAACACTAATTTTTAAAAGGTGTGGCGACCATATCAATGGTGGCAACTTTTATCTTATTTTGTAGTAGTAGTAAAGACATGTTCATTTACGGAATCCGGTCAACTTCTTTTGTTTTCACTTTATGGAACTGTGCATGCAAGTGGGGACACATCAGGGCCTGTGTGTGTCTACACCGGAGTCTGATAAAGATCACATTTCACTTGCAGTGTAAACAGTCAGCTGTAAAAAAATCTGATTAAAAAAAAAAATCCAATTTGCGCCACTTTGGCCTGCATGTATGTAGTCCATATCTCCCAGGCCTACTTAAACGCCTCACCCAAACTATAACCCCTGAGTTTTCCTGACCAACAAACAGCACTTGAATGCAACATTTTCAACACTAAAAAAGGAAAAAAAAAATCCTTCCTACTGTTTTTTTTTTCCTTTTACATTTTACTCCAAAATTGGCTCACAGGTTCACGTCAGAAAGTCAGTGTTTAATGCTTTTGGACAGCACATTAATAACAAGTATACAGCATGCTTGCTATGAACACTATTAAGCGTACAGTTATTACAAAAACAACATTTCACAGGCATTGTTTCAAAACGTTTGGACATCAGATAAAAGTGCAGTCAAATTCAGACGGTGTGGTTTTTTTTCCCCATAGGACGACATTGCGTTAAAGGGGAACTGTACATTTTTCATTCACAATCCCTATGGAAGACAAGAACACGTGTTTCTTTTTTTAATGCATTCTAAATAGTCAAATACAGCAAGCACGAGGTGGCTAACAATGCAGGTAATGTGAGCACACGATTGCGCCTAAAAAGCCTTCTAAAACACATCCAAAAAGTGTCAACAATACTCCATTTACATCTCTCAACCTGAATATTCACCAAGTATTAGCGACATTGTTATTATAAGCCCTGACACAGAGGGACTACATAAGCTACTAACAAGCTTATGCTGCTATATTGACATATAGAGCTGCTGCTACATTGCTTCTAAGTTGGTGAAAGTTATTTCTAGATTATAGCTCATGCCTCTCACCTGGATAGTAGAAGGTTGTCAACTTTGACATCCACGGAGATGGTGAGAAAGACATGAAAATACGCTCGTTTGCGGCACCTTTTGCTTTTTCAAACCAGAAGATATAAACGTCCCGTCAATCAGCATCCAGTGAGAGCAGACATTGTACAGTAAGTGATTGTTTTATTATGTTCGTAGATTGTATTTCTTTTATTTAGCACTTTACTACATGACGCTAGAGCTTCTAAAACTGGAGCTCAACGTCCGTATATTCAGGATCGAAAATATAAGGTTCTGGATCATTATTTGTCCCAAAGTAGTCTTTGTTGTCTCTATTGAAGTCTGTCATGATAAGTAGCGTTGTTGTTGATGGAAATAGAGAACGTTATGATGCGTCCGTGAAATAAATACGCTGCAGTTTGCTTAGAATGAGCAAAACACGTAAATATTACATGTTATTATTTATGTGCTTGATACTACATTACATATACACTTAGAGTGTGTATATAAAACAATGATGGAGGTTTTTGAATGTTTTTTTTAGAACGCTTTATAGAGCAACGGCCATTAGCGCCATTGTTAGCTGACTTTTACTAGCTTTTATTTACGATTTAGAATGCATAAAAACAGAAAAACATTTGTTCTTGTTTTAAACAAATACTGGAATACTAGATTCATAATCACAACACTTCTTTTACACATTGTACCACATTTAATGTACACTGTACAATCCAAGAAGGCTTTCGAGTACTTTGTGCCACGTGATCATGAAACAATTAAAATACATGATTGTTTTCTTTTAAACGAGAGAGAAAATTCGGTTGTGATAAAAAAAATAAAAAAAATAAAAATGAGTCCTGTCTAAGAGGCAGCAAAGTTACAACAATACAGTTACAAGAAGGAGCATAGATTGAATAAAACAAGTGGACATTATTATTAAAAACACTCTTAAGTTGTATCGGACCTTTGCACAACATTCTATATTGATTCCATTTGAGTTAGTGGAACATATTTCGTGAAAAGTGGCTTAAAGTCCAATGCTAATAGCTCCATGTTAACCCAATGGACGCGGCGAGCTAAGCTAATGCATACAAATGAATGGAGATTGACGACTCACCAATTGCGTGGTTTAAGCCAATAAACATCTCTTTCGACGCGTTTCGGGCTCTGGTCGGAGACTCCTACACATCGACATTCGAAACATTTAGTTGGAGTGAAAAGTTGTGAAAACATGAAACAATTTGGACACACACCTGCAGCAAACTACAACACTTTTACTATTGGGTCATTTAATACAGTGATTGGTCCTACTCGGTCACGTGACCAAGCGGCGCGAAGACGTGATGACGTATTGACGCACTGTTTACAATTACAAGTGAATACAGACTTTAACACACTTTTTGAAAAGGGCTGTACATTTTTTTTTCCCGTGTACCCATATAATAAAACCAGATTTATTAGGCCCGTCTCTCTTCTAAAAAATAATAATTTCCAACTTTACTGTGAAAAGAGATATTTATACCTATCATTTTATTTGAGTCATGTTACCGGAAATTGCTTTATTCTGGGCATCCGATTGGCTAAAGGGGGCTTACGTTTAGCGGGTGTGGCGCCACTTGCTGGTCTCATATTTCCATCCAAAAGAGAATAAAATAAATCATAAATCAGTAACACCATGACAATTTTTGAGGGTGTCAGAATACAAACATAGTAGCAAAAAAAAAAAAAATCCTCGAAGACTACAAATAGTGGAATGATCACATTTGAACCAATTCTCTGTACTTTTGTACATAATAAATGTTAATTTGTTAATATAATTGTTCAACATTTAACAGTGATCTAATGAGAATAACTGTATTGTCTGGGTGTTATATTTTGCTTCCTTACACTTCTGAGTTTCATTTGCAAGTATTACATCGAAGACTTCGCATGCAGTTGCTGTAGTCTGGAAGTAATCTTTGCCATTAAGTTTTTTGTCTTTTGTGGAGTGCTACAGGGTGTTTGTACTGTACGTATTGTAATTGACCACACACCAGCTTGGTTGTAACACTGTTAAAACCACTAATACTAATTGGTAGCATATATATAGCGGCCTTTACTTTTCACCGCTTTCTATTGAGATTCTTTGTTTTGATGGCATGGAAGTTAACGAAATATGTTAGCGTTTGATTTTATGTGAGTTAGTACTCGGTCTGTACCAATAAAAGTACCGAATTCGTTACCCATCCCTAAGTAAAATAGCTACAGGGCGCATATTTCAGCAATTGCCGCACAATTACGACGGCGTGTTCTATTCATTCTATTCACGGCATGTTTTTCCTGTCACCATCCTCCTGCCTTTTATTTTCTTTTGTTACACCAGCAATGTTTTCAGAGAAAACACCTTAATTGGAGGTCTAATAGTCCTCCTCAGCACGCGCCAGACAAGGAAAACAAACACTGCGCCTGTCAAACGGGCTCAAGGCTTAGAAAGAAATGTGTGAATGCTTTTTTTTTTTTTTTTTTTGAAGTGACATTGCATATAAAATACGCTTATTTCACAGGAGGACTTCCAGATAGGATTTTTTGTTTGTTTTAAAGACACATTGACGCGAGCTGTCAGTCAAAGAGTGCGAGGCCGCCACTGTGGACAGTTCTGATGATGTCATGTCTATAAACATAATAAGAAATCAGTACATGATCCCCTGCTGATTTTGTACATTTACCCCCAGTCCAGAATGGGAAAGCTCGTATAAAATCCTGCGAAAATAACATTAAATAAAAGTTTGATTGAGAGAATTATGTATTTGATGCAAGCATGTGTGTCCTGTCCCTTTAAGAGTGTATTCCTACCCTACTTTCTACTAGAGCTGTCAACACACCATTGTAGACCTACACAAGACTGGAATGAACAAGATGGCCACCCACAAGCTTTTTGGGAAAGACACCACTGTTAGCGTACAGCATCCCAAACTTTTCCCAAACAGATTTCACAATAGATTTCTAAAACAGTGGGCGGATGCATTGCTCATAAATCACTATGACGTATATCCCGTATGTTGGACTACATACAAAAATGGCGGATCCCTTATAAACTACAAAAATAATTGACCATAAATCATTTTGATGAATTTCGTACAGTACAAACACTTTGTAAGGCGCGACATAACACATTCAGCTTCGTGGAAAAAGCTACTTCCGAGTTAGACAACATAGCATATATAGCCTATTCAGTACTACTCAAAAACTGCAAAACAAAATGGCGACCGGATGTGGCGTAAAGATCATAAATCATTATGATGTATTTCCGGTAAAAATAACTGCAAAATAAAATGGTGAATCCCTTAAAAAACAAAAAATAAAATGGTGCCCGGATGTGACGTAGAGATCATAAATCATTATGACGTACTTCCGGTTTAGGCGCCGCTAGTACTGTATAGGCTATATCCATGAAGCTGAATTTGTTATGTTGCGCCATACAACATGTTTGTACTGTAAGTATTGTGCTTATTACACACCAGCTATGCAACGTTACTTGACTGATCGTTTACGTGAACCGGTGTTTAGTCTGCAACCGGACGTGACGTCACGTGCAACAAAAGGGAGCGAAATATGGCGCCCTTTGATTTTGCCTGAATCGACACCCGGTAGTACCGAGAGACTGCGGTCTATAACAGTACCGAAGTCGGTACCCATCCCGCCTCAGCAGTGAAATCAACGCACGAGTCTTTCATCCGCTGAACCGTCAACGCGTCGTTTCTCGTTTTTGCGAACTGACTAAGACATTTTGTAGCTCAGTGAAGTCCAGGTTCCAAGATTCGTTGTTTCCAAAGTGAAACTAGGACTTGGTTAGGATTCTGAAATCCTAACCAAAAAAATCGAATCAGTTCAACCGTGGTAGAAAACAGGGATTCTTGGATGTGTGGTGGATTCTAAAGTCTTCAGGTTTCTTCAAGTGGTTTTGAAGTGTGTCCTCTCCTTATCTTCATGTCCAGGACAGTAGAAGTCTTTGTCCAGACTACGTAAAGACCACGCCTCATTTTACCAGAGTCTGTTCATGTGAATATCCAGTTCCATCTCAGTTGTCATACTTTCGTAGTCTACATCACTGCTCCCTTGCTCGAAGGTCCCTCGGCGTCCGGTTTCTCTCCCCGGAACTCTTGCTGCGAGCCTTTCTGGCGCTCTCCTGGGCCTGCCGGTACTTCTCCACCATGCCCTTGTGCTTCCTCCTCAGCTTTTCGTTGCACCACATCCTCTCGCAGTACTCCTCCACGTGGGGCAGGTTGGACGGTCCGATCATCTGCATGACATCCTTGAACCACAACCGGGACTGGCCGACGAGGCCCGGCCTGCCAAAGGAGTGGCAAGGCATCCAGCTCCTGTATCCCGCGCCCGGTCTGTCCTTGAGGAAGTCTGAGAGGCCGGCGTTGTCTCGTTGCCCCACCAGCTCGTCAAGGGTGTCCCCTTGGAGAACTTCCAGGGTGATCCGGCTTAGAGTCTGGGTGAAACCAAACTCTCTGGATCTGCAAATGTAGACGCCAGCGTCCTGGTTCAGGAGACGACGGAAGAGGAGGCCCTGGTCTGTGGAGATGACCCGATCGTCCAGCTTGACCTGGGAGCCACAAACAGAAGAGATGTTGGTATTGGAGAACAACAGTCTGGTCAATACACATAGTTCCGGCCAATGCTCAGTGGGGATAAACTCTTGTGATCGATGTGGAATGCTAACAACACGGAATGCTAACAACACACCCACTGCAATGGCTACTTCAGCTCCAACAATCGAGGTGACCAAGTTTTGTCAAAACAACTTATGCCCGTGGTTTCAGCCCAGTTCTAACTTAGAGGAATCACCCAGGATGTGATGAAGTACCGCCACGTCGTGGTTGTGTTGTAGTGGCCGGGTGACGCTTAAAGGATCCTACGGGATACCAGTGAGTGCTGTAGTCTACAGTCCAACACACTCCAGACTACTAGATTGGAACCAGTGTAGAGGGATCGTATTATGTTAAAAAAACGTATTTAGAAGGTTGTAAAAACTATGAAAATATTAATAGTATTCCTACTTTGCGGAAATTGGCTTATGACAGTCAGTCCTGGAACTAATTAGCCGCGATAAATAAGGGACGACTGTACACTTGAATCAGTCACTATTCTTTAGGGGTGCACAAAAAAGTATTCATTACGAGTCCGATTAGAGATGTTCCGTTCCGTCACTCAAATAGGTCTGTGTGCAACATAAATACGATTGTTACAAAATGCACACCCATCTCACATGTTAATTGATTGCATTGATTTATTTGATACAATATATTGTGTTACGGATCTGTGAATGAACATGAATACCATACATTAATAGTATTAATTATTTTATTACTATTATTTTAAATGTTACTATAGGGAAAAGCGGTAGAAAATGGACGGATGGATAAGTGGGTAGTCAACATCAGACCTCATCCTTCTCTCTCTCGATGACTGTGGGCGTGGCCGCATGGCGCCGCAAGTCGAGTGGCGGACTCAGTGGTCCGTGGCATGTGCTCAAAAGTCTGGAGCGTGCTGGCTTTCAAAGATAATTGCCCAATTTCAGCCAGCTGTCCAAACACTGGCGGATGAGTCCAGCGCGTGGCTGAGCTGCACTAGTCTCAGGTTTAACGTTTGCCAGAATCTACCCGGCAACCCGCTTCCTTCCTGCCATCATATGGTATCAACAAGAATGACATTCTAAAGAGCGTATCCAATGATGGAAGGAAAAAGGTACTCACTAGTATCTCCCTAACAAAACATATGACATTATTTTATTCCACTAGGATTCTTAATAAAACTCTGTGTGGGGTTCCTAATAGAAGTTTAGTGTCATGGGACCAAAAGAAACATTATTACTACATATGAACCGTACAGTCTTTATAAAATCAAATGATGTATTTACTCCTATATGTATATACAGGTAAAAGCCAGTAAATTAGAATATTTTGAAAAACTTGATTTATTTCAGTAATTGCATTCAAAAGGTGTAACTTGTACATTATATTTATTCATTGCACACAGACTGATGCATTCAAATGTTTATTTCATTTAATTTTGATGATTTGAAGTGGCAACAAATGAAAATCCAAAATTCCGTGTGTCACAAAATTAGAATATTACTTAAGGCTAATACAAAAAAGGGATTTTTAGAAATGTTGGCCAACTGAAAAGTATGAAAATGAAAAATATGAGCATGTACAATACTCAATACTTGGTTGGAGCTCCTTTTGCCTCAATTACTGCGTTAATGCGGCGTGGCATGGAGTCGATGAGTTTCTGGCACTGCTCAGGTGTTATGAGAGCCCAGGTTGCTCTGATAGTGGCCTTCAACTCTTCTGCGTTTTTGGGTCTGGCATTCTGCATCTTCCTTTTCACAATACCCCACAGATTTTCTATGGGGCTAAGGTCAGGGGAGTTGGCGGGCCAATTTAGAACAGAAATACCATGGTCTGTAAACCAGGCACGGGTAGATTTTGCGCTGTGTGCAGGCGCCAAGTCCTGTTGGAACTTGAAATCTCCATCTCCATAGAGCAGGTCAGCAGCAGGAAGCATGAAG